>NC_141244.1:25670656-25838156 GCF_054856555.1 Leptonotus elevatus
TGTTTTGTGAGAAACCAGAATTGAAATCAGAAGCTGAAAAATTAACATCCACACCAACTCCAGCTCAAGTTTGACGGTTCTCGTCCCTCCCGTCAGCCTGCCGTCTTGTCACTGTTTTTTCTCCCTCCATTATTCGTGTCGCCTCCTCTCTTGTCTCATCCCGCCTCTCTTTTTTTTTTTTTCCTCCTCCCACTCCCCGTCGTCCTCTGGCCTCTAACTCCTCCATGCGGATAACAAATCCGGCACGGGAGACATCTCTATATCCCTCTCGCTCTGTGCTCCTTTCGCACCCTTTCGCACCCTTTCTTCTCCATCTTCTCCCGGTGAGCAAAGGGGAAGCTCGCTGCCAGTTTCAGTCTGCCCAAAGCTTTATTTAAATTAGAAACGCTTCAGTGTCCTCACTCGCCGCCTCTGCGTTGCCGGTGGCGACTCCCGCCTTTTTCTGGCGGGCAGCCTCGAGGGTCCCGTCAATGCCAAACAACTTCATTTGGTGGATGGAAGTGGCGGAAAGCGGGGCCCGGCCGGGGAGAGAGGAAACGAGGGAGGGGGCGGTCAGGGGAGAGAATCTTCTCAAGTTCCCGTTTGCTCTCACGGCTCATTCCGCTCACATTAGGAGCCGTGAATGGAATCGGGGGCCCGAGCAACGGCGCGAAATGCTCGTTACGGAAGCGCCTAATGGCCACCAGGCACGTGCGCACATCTTTTGGTGACAGGTGCTTAAACACCTGTCACCAAAATAGTCATACCATTAACTCATTTGCTCCCAAAAACGTATAAATATGTTCTATTTTTAACATTACCATGGTCCCAAAAACGTATTTATACGTTTTTAATGCTAGAGTTTACAGAAGACCTTTTGATGCAGCCTCTGAACTGAAGAGAACGGTTGAAGCAATGGTAGTTATTACAAAAACGGCCAGCAGGTGGCAGCAGAGTATAAGAGATCAACCAGGGCCATGTTGTAAAAAGCTTTTTTTTCCACACAGTTTTAAACAGATTTGTGAATAATGACGCAACTTAGCTATATTCTAATTCTAATTGCTGCAAAAACGGAAACAGATAGAAATATATTTTTTTCCTGATGAAAAAAGAGACTCGAATCTTTCTTTTAGTAGGTTCCATGTTTTAATAGCCATAGAACACAATATTCTGTGGGCCTTGCAAAATCAGCAAAAACAGCCGGGAGCGAAGGGGATTGCTTCAGTGAGAATGGCTGCAAGTGATTGAGTTAAGAAAAGGACTTTACTTTTATATTATTATCTGTTAACACAATCAATAAATCGGCGAACAAAGAGGATGAAAGGAAGCTAGAGTGGAGATAAAAAGTACACGTCCCTGTTCAAAGAGCATATTTTTGTGTTATACAAAAGTTTTCAAAGTAACTAAATACAACTTTTTTTCCCCACCAGGGCTGGGCAAAATATCAAATTAATTTGATGAACCGCCATTTTGAAAATCGAATCGTTTTGCGAATTTGTGAAATCGAACTTTATCTTCTGTATTTTTTTTAAAGTTGTTGTTCTTATGTTCTATTACATCCAGATGTTTTTGTGAGTTGTAATTTTGCCCAACGCTGGCTTTGTGGTTCACAAGGCATGTTTACAATAGCTAATATGAAATATTAAATTTATGTTAAAATCAGTATACATGGTTGTTGCCTCAATATTTTGCATATAAATTATTTTTGAATAAGTTAAACCTTTAAATTTGTTGGCTTTATTGCATTCAAATTGTAATCGTCCTGAATGACTGAAAAAAAAAAATCATGATTTTTTTTTGGGGGGGGGGGGGCATATTGCCCAGCCCTTTTGCCCACTATTAGTTAACCTCCAACCTGCACGACTCAATGGAGAACTTTGATAATATTGTTGAACAAGTGACACGCCCTCTCAAAAATGGGAATGCGGCCTCGTTGAGAATGACTGCATCTTCGTCTTCATCTTCATCTTACTCGCCACAAATCTCCTCAGCAGCAAAGGGTCAGTCATCACAGCTAATCATCTCCTCTGTTAACAGCGACCTCTTGCCCCGATAATCCTTCCATCCTCACTCCCTGGGCTGTAATCCCCCCCCCCCCTCCCCCCACCCCTATCCAACCCATTAACACACAATTATTTTTTTGGGGGGGGGGGGGGGGGCTGACACAGGGTTGAGGGGAGGAAACGAGGTGTGGAGAACACGGAGCCAATGTCTCTTTAATGGCTGAGTGACACAAGACGAGATCATAGATCATGGAGATTATTAATACCACTGTTAAACAACACCCCCCCCCCCCCCACACACACACACACACACACACACATCTTGATATGAGCTGTCGTTCATGCTCGGTGATTCGGCATCAATTTCGTTTGGCTCGTTTAAACAATGCTCATTACAGCCGCGCGGGTTTACGAGTCACATTTGCTCGTTATTCATGAGGCCGTTTCCTTCTAATGACGCTAATTGCAGGTTTGATGCGACGGCGGCGGCGGCGCCGTACGGCGTACGGCGAGGTGAGACATTCCTTGTGACTGGCCGCTAATGACCAGGGAAATGCGGCCTTTGCACGCCAGCGGGAGAGCAGATTGAAACGCTGGCTCGGGTTGTGTGAGCGCGTCAATGACCTGTCCGTTTAGCCGGCAGGATCCCGTACGGGGAGATGGAGGTGGGACGAGGAGGTGGGGGGGGGGGGGGGGGATGGGGGGGGGCGTCCCAGGGGAGAAGGGTCTGGGGAAATCAACTTTGGCCAAACAAGCGAGGAGCTCCATGGCAGCTGGCAGCCAATACGAGCCGCACTCCCACTCGCCATATCCTCGTTTATATGCAAAAGAGACCCCCAAAGCCCCCCCCACCCCCCCCCCCCCCATCCTCCTCGAAACACACCCCCGTCCGCTTTCCACAAAGAGAACATTTTCAGGGAAATTAAGTCGGATGATATTGAACTGGATGGAAATGATGTCAGGACCTCTGCCAATGCTGGAATAATTTCACCCATAGGGGGCGGTAATGTGCGACATCCTCAAAGTTTGATCCTCCAAAATCTCTGAACAATTATTTTTCAAAAACTTTTTTTTTTTTAGATATGAAAATAACTCTTCAGTGATAAAGTTGTAATTGTAAATTGTTAAAAAATAAATAAATTTACTTCACGAGAATGAAGTCGGACCATGAACTCATTTATAGCATTCTGACTTGCTCTCCACAATATTTTGTTCTGTGACAATATAAGCACCAACATTACCAAAAGAAAAAATATAGACTCTTCTTTCATCATAAGAAGAAAAGTTTGTTTCTACCTTTTTCCGTTCTTTAGAAATCCTCAACATGGGGCGGTTTTAGCAAAAATAGGTTTTGTCCCCTAAAATGAACTTTTTGAAGAAATTTGTCACACACAATCGTGACTTTGACGTGAATATTTTTTTTTGCCGTTTTTCAAACTGTAAAACCACAAAAACAAGAATGAGAGCTTTTAAAATAAAATATTTTATCTTAACGATGAAAGGCGCCGTGAGCGATGCTGACTCGTGGTTCGAGCTGAACGTCTTGGGTTTCTTTAAAATACCTTTTTAAATGTTAATATATCTGTTTTTGTAGGACGCACATTTAGTAACTCCTTGCACTGTAAACGAACTGTCAACGGTTCTTGTAAAAACAAATACAGTAATTGCTTTTTGTGTACTTTTGAGATCAATGTCTGAAAAATCTTCAAGTCTTTTATGGTTGATAGCGTTCGGAATTTGGTAAACAGGCAAGTGGTTAAGATCACCAAGTTTTGTGTACATGACAAAAAAAAAGACGATTCTTCTTCATCTGCTTCCTGTTTTACCCGATGGACGCCATTTTCTTGACATAATTTGGCCCTGGCTTGTGGCTCGGACCCGCTCACTCTTCTTCTCTGACAAACGAGCACAGCCGTGGCGCTCTTGAGCAATGTCTGCCATCTAGTGGTGAACAGATCAGCAGCAGTCCAAAATGTTATTTTCACGAATGAATCGAGTGCGGGGGTCTCCAGTTGCCGAACCCTGTTCTGGGGGTTTCTTCTCATGAAAAGAGACACTCTGCTGATTTTTTTCGCACATGTCAACAAGAAGAGAGCAAAAAAAAAATCAAGACGACGATATTGGCTGCTTGTAACATTTCCTGTTTTTTGAGCTTGCGGCAGCCAACAACAAAAGGCAGCTTGAAAAAGCAGCTGACTTGATCGGCCCATTAAAGTGAACTTAAGGGGGGGGGGGGGGCGGTGGGGGGGTCTCTGTGAGCTCTGCCGGTGCCAGCTCATTGATTCTCTAACTAATCATCCTAATTAAAATGCCTTTTATTCATTCCGCGGTTTACATGGCAGCCGAGCGCTCGCCTCTGACGATCAATCGCAACATGCGCTTGCACAAAATCCTTCTTTTGCTTTTTGTTGTGTGAAAAGAAACGACAAATTTGGACCCAACTGCTTCAAGCACAGAGAGCCCGCAAAAAAAAAAAAAAAAACACACGACCCATCCGGTCCAGAATTTATCCGCCTCTGCTCGTCATGATCCCTTTTTTTTTTTGAGGACGTTTAACGGCTGTAATGCATATGCCAAGGCTGGAGTGGCGCTGTAGCGCAGGCACAAGGGAGTTCACGGAAAGCGTAGAAGAAGATTCAGCCAAGAAGACACAGGAAGAAGGGACAATGGCGGGTGATTCAAGTACAACACCGCTTGTTGAACGTGGGAATGAAGAAGCGGAATATTAGCAGGCGAGCCGCCATTGTTGTTGACAGACTGACGGTCCGCGCGGTAGTCACGCCAGATTTGCCGCATGCGTCGTCAATCTGCGACGATGCGTCGTCATGGAGCTGCGACCATGACGTCATCGCCGGAGGAGTATCCTGCGTATGGGGTCCAGACGGACGCGTACGGGGGGCGCGTTTTGAAAAGTGATGGCTTTCAAGGTTTGAAACGGCGCCATCGTGTGGACGAACGGCCGAAACGGTAAGTAGGATACATTGAAACGGGCTTTTTCGTTTTTCCCATGTCGGTCCTGTTCCTTCGGTTTCTGTTTCCACCCCGTCCCTTGTGTCGACCAATCGGCTACCTCCAAGCGCTTGTCTTGTCCAGGTGTGCCTCGTTGTCTCGTCAGCTTGTTTGTATTTAGTTTTCTGGTTTCTTTTTTGTATTTGTTGCTTTTTTGTGTGTGTGGCAAAATGGAGGCGTCCTCAAGGATTTATTCACACTGAAGAAGAAACAGTAAGATGTGTGGATTAATCGATGTACAAAATTCACAAAGTAACAAACCAAAAAGTGAGACTAAACTCACCACAAAAGGAAACAAGACGTGACTGAGGGAAATGTGACAGATGACGAGCAACAAGGGACCGACAAAGATGGAAACCAGGGAAGGAAGTACAAGCAAACTGGCGAGACAACGGGGCACCTGGACAAGACACGAGTAGCCGGAGGGAGATGATTGGTCTATGAATTTTGCGTCTCTTACAGCTCTTTTACCGAAGGTGGAAAATTGCCGGGACAACTTTGTCGGTGTCAATTGTACAGACCAGCAACATGCGAAAATGTCTGCCGTTGTGTCAAAAAATAACCCAATTTGAGTCAAAAATGAACAAATCCACGACTGTGACCCAACATTTGCATATTTTTTTTTTGTACAAATTAACCCCATTTCTTCGCTTGTTTACAAACTGACCCAATTTTGGTGTAAAACAACCCAAACAGTTGGGTCAAATGAACCCAAGTGGTAGTGGATGGTCCATTGTTGACCCAAATTGGGTTATTTATGACTCAACAATTCTTAGTGTACAGTAGCCTACTAAAAAAAATATATTATTTTTTAAATGCTTGCAATTCGTTTTTTTTGTGTCTAAGTCGGACTACAAAGTGATTGGGAGGGGTAAAAAAACTACATTTGAAAAACTTGACAGTCTATAAAGCAGATGTTGCGGATGTTTTTTTAAACCGAGCCCCTCAATAAACAGCGGTCCGGCGATTGAGACAATATTGCTTTTTAGCTACTTGAAATACTTTGTCGCCTGAGGAAACGAGTTTTGCACGCGCCGCATTGCAAGTTTCCATCTTTGCCCACGAGCGCTCGTCCGCGCGCGCACGAAGAACGAGCGCGCGCTCATTAGATAATGAAAACGGAGCGTCGACGAACGATGTGGTTCCGAGCAGCCCCGCCGTGATGGATGTGTGTTTATGAGGCGTTCCGCTACGGCATTTCTTCCCCGTCGACGTATCCATTCATCAGCGAAGCTTTTTTTTTTTTCTTCTTCTTCTTTTTATGCTAATTTCCAAGCACTTCGAAATCAAGCATCTCGAACTAATTACGCCACATCGCCTTCATTTAAAAACTCCAGACAGAATAGAGTCGTTATGGCCATTCGAATTATTGATAACATCCTTCTGAACAGTGATCCATTGGCACGCCATTAAGTGACGTCATAACCAAAAGTCACGCGATAAAATGGACGTGCAGGGCGACGGGCACGTTTAATCGCGAAGGTGGCGCGCGCACGCGCACATCCGCGTGCGGGCGCTTCATCACGGCCGCCGGCGATGGGAGCAACTCGAGCGTACCCACGACCCCCCCCCCCCCCCCGCACCTCCCGCAAAACCCTCCATCCATTTTCCTCCCATAAATAATATTCAAGTCGCTCTATTGTTAAGTGAAAAGTTGACTGCTGTTTGATTTTTCTCTCTGTCTCTCTCATGTGTGTGTTTTTCTTCTTCTTCTTTTTTTCCGCGGCGACCTCGGGTTAGGACTCATACATCACGGGATGACAGCTATAGAAAGGCCCTAAATTAGCAACTAAATCGAATATTGATCAGCTATGTGCCGCCCTGCGAGTCGCGCCTCCTTGCCCCCCCCCCCCTCCCTCCTCCCTCCCCCCACACACACACTCTCTATCCTTCCCTTTAGAAAGAGAGAGAGAGAGGGAGAGAAGTGGGGGGTGTTTAGGGAGGGGTAGTAAAGGGGGGGGGGGGGGGGATGGAGGATGCGTGGAAAAACGGGGGCTTCTTTCCAATGATGTGCGGACGTGTGCGTTCATTTTTCCACAACCGCATAAATCAACTAAATATCATTGATTAGGAAAAAAAAACGAGTTCCTGAAATTATATGTTTTTAAATATGTCTTTTCTTTTGTTACTGAACAAAAAAACATATTTTTTTTGCATACATATGGGCAAAAGGCATTTCAATTAATTAGTCAAATTAAAAATGAAAATTGTCATGCATAATATCAAAAATATTATTAAAATTATTATTATTATTATTATTATTATTATTATAATTATTTAAAAAAAATAAAAGTCCCAATGGAAGTCAATTCAAAATAAACATTGCTTAATATCATTCCGATTACACTTCAGTGAACACATTTTTAAAGACACACACTCGAAGTTCAAACGTGAATGTGTTAACACTTATTTTATGTATTTATTTGACATAAAGTTCCAATTTTATTTTGGCTAAAAAAAACAATCATACTTATTGGCTCGTGTAAATGCACAACATATCACATTAAAATGTAATATTAATGCTTTATTGTAATCAATGTAAAGTCTATAGCTACTACTTCTGATGCACACCTGTCAAAAGAAAGTCTATTTTCAAACTAAAACTCCCAACTTTGTAAGCATTTAAAAAATTTATTTTAGAGATCACACATTCTGACAGCTGAATATTTAAAATCCATATTTTAACTGTCAATCGTGATGTGCAAGGAAGCCAAACCCTCCCTTAAAACCCGAGGTCACACATTCCGACAGCTGAATATTTAAACTCAATTTTACTCAATCAGCTGTTAAAAATCCTGAGCCCGACATGTAAGCCCGACTTTTTTTTTTAAAACCCCAAGTCTCACATTCTGACAGCTGAATTTTCAACTCCATTTTGTAATAACTGTTAAAAATCATGACCCTGCATGGAAGCCAAACCCTCCTTTGAAACCTTGACCGTGCCTAACCAAAGTATGTGGAGGTCGACTGTACTTGTTCTGCTCCTTGTGGTATGTGTGCCTTGGCCACCAGGGGGCAGTGTATTACAGACAGACATGTGAAGGTCACATGCATGTTTTCACCAAGCTTTAAGTAATGATAGTATTTCTTTACAGAGGATAAAGAATACATGCCTGTGACTGTTATATTATCTGTTTACATGTGTTGCTCCACTTTTTGCGTTCAAATAACCACTGGTATACAGTCTATGGTGGTGTTTTGCAATGTTAGCATTTAGCTAGCATGCAATTCTAAGAAAAAGTTATTTGGAAGTTGTAAATACACAACATATAATTATCTTTCTTTGATATAAAATAAGATAAAAAATCAAACAAGGTCCCTGATTTTGTACACCTCCTTGCGCTTTCCTCCCACTCATGCGATGGCGTGTCTCTTCCTCTTGGCGGGAAGCGTTATGTGCCCGGCGGACGGTGGAGTGAGCGCGCGAGTGGGTGGTCAGGGGTTGCGTCGGGTCAGTGCGATTAGCGGGCCGGCGTGCTGGCACAATGAGGGAGCAGCCCGAGCCGGGATCAAAGTATCGGCGGCAGGGCAAGCGGCGCGTGGAAAAGTCCGGGATGAGCGGCGGATTAGCGGCGGCTAATTGGACAGGATGCACTCACGCCATTAATGGCTGCTTAACTCCTTTTTGTGGCACTTATTGAGCCACACTACAATCATTACAAGAACTTCTTCTTTTTTTTTTTACCGCATTCCAGCATTCCTCTTCTGACTGGATGTGAGGATTACGTGCAAGGTTATATGGCTTAAATTGCCAAATATGCACTCAAATTGTATTCATTTATTAAAGACGTCAGGTTAAGGAGGACCAAAACTGACAAAATTTAAAATAAATAAATGACTAAGTAAATAAATAAATGACTAAAAGTAAAAATTGATGTAAAAAATACATTTCAAAAATTAAATACCAAAAAAATAATATAAATGGAAATAAAAACAACAATATGTATATATGTATATATATATATATACATGTATATATATATATATGTATATATATATATATATATATATATATATGTATATATATATATATGTATATATATATATATATATATATATATATATATATATATATATATATATATATATATATATATATATATATGTATGTATATATGTATATGTATATATATATATATATATATATATATATATATATGTATATATGTATATGTATATATATATATATATATATATATATATATATTGTCCACAGTCACCGCGACTTGTTGTCTAGCAACTCAAGTTCGCAAAACAGGCAGTTTGCAACAGCCCAACCCACGACACGCTTTGGACCGCCCCCTCATTTGAATAACATTTCGACCTGACAGAGCGTGTGCAGCATGAAATAAATAAATGTGAGAGCAGAGCGTTTTTATTTATCGATTGATATTTAATTTAATTTACATATTTATTTTTGTATTTATTTTCACATTTATTGTTATAATTGTTATTTTTTTATTTTACTTTTATTTATTTATTTATTTATTTAGGGATATATATATATATATTGTTGTTTTTATTTCCATTCATACTTATTTTTTTGCATTCAATTTTTTTATTATTCTTTTTATATCCGTTTTTATTGAAACTTTTAGTCATTTATTTATTTATTTAGAATTTTGGCAGTTTTAGTCCTTGGTAAGTGGTTAGCAGGTCTGCCTCACAGTTCAGTTCTGTGTTCAAATCCCCCATGTGGAGTTGGAGCGGGCCACATGATGGTCGTCGGAATCTTAAATATACTGCAAAGCAAAACTACAGGAAAGAGTGGGTGCTGATGTTTTGGTTAGCAACAGTCTGTAAAATAGGCTTGGCAGTTTACTTTGGGGGTGAGAAAAATTTATTATTCAAATAATAACTCTCGTGCCTCTCGGTGCGCCGTCGTTCCTCGCAACGGCGCTCCAGGATTTTCCGGGGAAGCATCTGTTTCTGGTGCGGGCCGAGCCGGCTCCAGGCGAACAGGAAGACGCGCTCGCGAAAGAGAAAGAAAGCGAATGCTCGTTCCCTGCCAAGGCGAGATCGGAATCAGTGTGTGCTTTCTATTTCAATCCGCTGTTTTACACTGTACGCATATTTAACAGGTGTTGGGCATACACTGCGTGTTGCGGAGTTGAGGCAAACTGGCAGGCAATCAAAAGCGCCTCTCTCACCCCCCAAATAGCAAAATATCTTCCCGTGCACCTGCTTGGATTTCTTGTCGAGACCATTTAATGAGGTTCAGATCATTTGAGAGTCGACAGGGAGGAAACGTAGACACCACAGGCAACGTTGCGAACAACAAATATTATGTCAACAACTCTCCACAGACTGAAGGAAGTTTATTTAGCTTTTTCTTTGGCCTTTTTGGTGTAAATCCTGCGCAATGTGTGGCGTAACTGCGCTGAGGCAGGTTAGATCCAATATTGGTAATTTCGCTGTGGGAGTGGCCACAGCTGACTTCCGCCATGGTCAATCAAAGCATTTTCAATACCAGTTTTTATGATCCACAGTCAATTCTGTAGAGTAAACTTGACTCTATTTAGAGTGGGACCAAATCGACTCAATTTTAGAGTAATATTTACACTTGGAAGAGAGTGAAATAAAGAAGTGAGAAAAATAAAAGTCACTCAAGGGTCGGAGAACGAACTCACGACCTTCAGCTCGGGAGACAGCCGATCTACCCCCTGAGCCATGCAGCTCCTGCTCTGTGTTTAGTATTGCACTCGTGTTCAGCTGGAATCTTCCTAACTCCAGAGTGGGACCAAATAGTTTGAGGAGATAGACCAAAACAACGTTTTTTTGGTCTCTTGGAGATAAGCAAACAGAAGGAGGGGCAAAGCTCAGGTGCTAGTGTGGCATTCTCCCAAACTGAAGGTTTTCCCCCCGTTCTTTTTTCTTTTTTTTACTCTCTTTCAAGTGTAAATATTAGCTTTAAAACCGAGTCTATTTGGTCCCACTTAGTCGAGTTAAATTGACTGTGTATTATTAATGTACAAGTATTCAGTCTTTGAGTACTTTTTGTAAAAAAAAAAAAAAAACAATTTTTTTTTAGATGACTTCTGCTCCTCGGTCTTTCCACCGTTTCCCTCAACAGCAGCACCTCAAGTCGCTCGCGCCAGATTCTCTGCTGGCTACTGCCAAGGTGCCACGACGGGCCCTGCAGGCGAACCCGCTGCCACAGAAGGAAAGCTGTCAACAAACTGTTGAGTGCGAGTTTTTCCCCCGTTTTAGGAACAACAACCGCAAAACTTTTTTTCATGCATCTTTGCAAAACAGAATCACAGCCACAAGCGTCTTCGTTCATTATAAAACAGTTAGCTTCTTTTTTTTTTTTTTTTATACACTTGAACGACTTGTTAATCCGCGTAAAGCACGTTGCTCTGCTGCACGGCTTCATAGACGGCATTTATTTAGTTTTTTTTTTTTGTGACACACCGAGGCTGATCATTAAAGATCAAAAGAACATAGAGGCGGCGGCGGCGGCTAGCGGTTAGCGGCTAGCGGCTCGCGACGTTAAGTACAACTGACACCGGCAGACGCCGCGTTGTTAGCCACAAGCGGGCAGGCGGAAAGGTAAAGAGAAATGGGGGGGGGGGGGGTAAAAAACAAGGTTCACAAAGAATAAAAAAGTAGCGAGGAGAAAAGGAGGATGGAAGGCCGAGAAACAAAGACAGACGTCTGTGGAAAAAAAAGAGCGCGGGAACGACGAAGGATAATTGCATTAGAAAGAAGAGAGGGCCGAAAGGAAGGAAATGATTAGAGGAGTAGCGACTGATATCCGATAGAGAGATGGAGGCTGACTCTCTTACCTCCCACTGTTCGATATATACTGACACTCTCTCTGTCAATACGCAACACGCTGCGTGCGCGTGCGCGCGCGCGTGTGCGCTCCCACTTGTCCCGATTCCCTGAGGAACGCCTTATGTCAATCCTGCTCTTTTCCCCCCCGACGTCATCTTGAACTTCCTCGGCGTCTTTGCCAATTTCCACTCGTGCTGATTTCAATACCAGGAACTCTCATGACTTTTTTTTTATCGCGATACAGTAAACCGCCGTTCACGGGCGACCCGGCGCTGACACAAATACCAGAACCGCAAAAAAGTGGTGCCTTGAGATATGAGTGACCGACGATCAAGTTGTCTGAGTTACGAAATGTCATTTGATTTGGTTTGACCAAAAAGTTAAAAAAAAATTGTTTTTCTCGAAATCAAATAAAAAACTACATTTTATGTTAAAAAAAACGATCAAACTATTGTTATAACAAATATGTCCTTTGTTTTCATCTTTTGTCAATTTTGGAGTTGATTTTATTTTGGTATTTTAGCAATGCCGTTTGCCTGAAGAAGGAAGGTCGTACTTATTGTAATTCAAACCTGAGGACTGTTATACTGTACTTGTATTTGGTTTGTGGATGCTAACTTGTTTTTAAAATGTTTTTTTTGGTTGAGTTTTTGCTAAAAAATACTTAATATTGTGATTTTTTTTTTTTAAATCTTGCACACAAGAAATACATTTTAAAAACTTAAACTTATCCTAAAGCTAAAATAAAACAAAGCATTTTTTGCTAAAAATTATCAAAACTAGCAAACCCACCCTGGAAAGTAATTACATAAAATAATAATAATAATAAACTCAAAAAAAAATTTTTTTTAACCAGAATCAGCTTAACTCACTTCTCAATAAGCAAACAATGCACAATATAAAATAAAAGGGACTTCAAGCTGTTCAATGCCAGTTGAAGTTTGTTCTCAAACTAAACAAAACGAGCAAAACTGGAATGTGAGAGAAAGCATCTTCTCGTATCTGCGTCACAGCCGCGCTGTCACCAGTAATGAAACAGTTGGACGCAGCGATTGTATATCGATCGTCATGTCTACTCACTTTCCATGCTTAGTGAGCTCAAATCTTGCCCGATTTTTTTTTTTTTGGGGGGTCCATTTTGTTCTCCGATTAAAGCCGTTGAGTGAAAAAAACCCGTACAGGAAGGAATCAGAGATTCAAACCCAGAACTTCAGACGCGCTGCTGCCCTCCAAAGCCAAACATATTTGAATTTCGTCGTGCACATTTCGCCGCCCTCGCATCCGGGTAGTCGATCCTTCTCCTTTCGACTTTCACCTTGCATTCCCGTCCTAAAGTTTTGCTATCTGACCGCGCATCTGTCGTGACTCCCCCCCCCCATCTATCAGCTGCCTCCCCCGTTTGGCTCTCTCCAGGCGGCCTCCCTTTTCGTCATTGACCCTTGGCCCCGGGTGTCTGGGCATCGACTGGCTCTCTCCGTGTCACTGGAGCTCCCTGTCAATACTTACCAGGTTTGGCCACCCTCTGCGCTGTGGTTGGAGAGTGGAGGGCGGGCGTGTTGGGGGGGGGGGGGGGGTGCGATACACGAGATGCTCCACAGCACAGGGAGATAAAGTCAAAATGAAGAGAGGCGCGTCGGGGGGGGGGGGGGGCCCAAGTGGTAGCTAGCTTGTCGCACTCTGCTGGAGCCTGACCTGTACCTCTGATGAAAACTGGCCTTTTATTATCCAATGCAAGTTATTTCTTCAATAAAGAAAAAAACAGCCACGAGCAGTTATAATAATAATAATAATAATAATAATAATAATAATAATAATAATAATAATAATAATGCATCGGATTTATATAGCGGCGGCACGGTGGCTGACTGGTTAGCACGACCGCCTCCCAGTGCAAAAGGTTGTGAGATCAAGTCCGGGCTTCGGCCTTCCTGGGTGGAGTTTGCATGTTCTCCCCGTGCCTGCGTGGCTTTTCTCAGGGTACTCCGGTTTCCTCCCACATTCCAAAAACATGCATGGCAGGTGAATTGGACACTCCAAATTGTCCATAGGTGCGATTGTGAGTATGGTTGTTCGTCTCTGTGTGCCCTGCGATTGGCTGGCAACCAGTTCAGGGTGTACCCAGCCTACTGCCCGAAGCCAGCTGGGATAGGCTCCAGCAACCCCGTGACCCTTGTGAGGACAAGCGGTACAGAAAATGGATGGATTTGTATAGCGCGTTTCTATCTAATCACGCTTCACAGCGGTTGCATTATTTGTGCGCTCACACATTCACACTGGCGGGAAGCTACTTAAAGCAGCCACGGCTGCCCCGGGGCAGGCTGACGGAAGGAAGCGTGGCTGCCAGGGTGCGCCTACGGCCCCTCCCACCACCACCACCACCAAACATTCGCACCTTCCCATACAACCAGTGTGAGTAGCCCTGGAGGCAATGTGTGTGTCAAGTGCCTTGCCCAAGGACACGACGACACACGGCTTGGGGAGAGCAGGGGACGGAACAGCCGACCTTCTGGCTACTGAACGACCGCCTCGACACCTTGAGCCGCGGCCGCTAGTCGTTTCAAAACAGTTTTTCTCCGTCATCATCGTAAAACCTTTTTTAATTGTACAGGAGATGTTTGGACACTCCAAATTGTCCATAGGTGCGATTGTGAGTATGGTTGTTCGTCTCTGTGTGCCCTGCGATTGGCTGGCAACCAGTTCAGGGTGTACCCCGCCTACTGCCCGAAGCCAGCTGGGATAGGCTCCAGCAACCCCCGCGACCCTTGTGAGGACAAGCGGTACAGAAAATGGATGGATGGATGGACGGAAGGATGGAGGAGATGTTTCAAACTGCCCGTTAAATTTTTTTTATTTTTTTTTAACCATTTTCAGATTTGTCCAAAAACTAGGATTCGAGTATTGGCTCGGTCTTGGACACTCAAGACGAAGATGTCATGAGGGAATGTGAGTGGATGAGGGATGGGGGGGACCCGAATGCAGGGAAAACAGGAATAAAGTGCAATGGGTGGTACTTTTATTAACCATAATGAGACACCACCTACCACTCACAGAGTTATAAAACCAGAATCTCTCACCAACCCTGAAACATCTAAAGATTAGGGAGACCAGAGGAAAGACTAAAGGAAGGAAAGGTAGATGGAGCAGAGTGAGATCCACAAACCCCAGCCTCCACTGATTCAGCGACCAGTTGGAGAAGCAAATTTGAGTTTCAGTAGATGCACAACATAGTGCGACCAGTCGTTTGTTGCGCGTCTACGACACCCTCATGTTTGTCATGCAAGTCGTCGTCTCACTCAAGCGTGTTTCTGCACACGCTCGTCGATATGAGAGTCGACTTTACGGGGGCGGCGAGCGAGAGAGTGAGAAGGACGCCGTCGCAGTTTGCTCGTGTGTGGGGTGGGGTGCAAAATACGCGCGCGTTTGTGTGCGTGGTGGTGGGGCCGGCAGGCCGAGGTGGGGCGGGGCAGCGGGGTGGGGGGGGGGGGTTTGATTTCCTCGTCGACAGTTTGACTGATGACATGCATTAAACAGTTAATCTGTCTGATTGAATGTTTGCTTCCTCCAAATTGAAACATTAAACAACAAGGCGAGGGAGAGAGGGGGGGGGCGGGCGAGGCGGCGAGAGCGGGATATGACTTCATCTATTGCCCAAATCATGTAAAGCATGAGACTGGAATATATAATACTGTCCTGGCAGACGCCGAGACGGGCGAGCCAGATTGGAAGGGACAGACAGAGAAAGAGAGAGAGAGAGAGTGCGAATAAGAAAAAAGAGGGGCGAGAGATGAGGATGAGGAGGGAAGGAGGTCCGTGGCTGGGCAGAGGGGAGGAAGGAAAAAATGAGGGAAGCGGAAGAGGACGTGGCAAAAGAAACCCACGGAGAGGCACAAGTCCAGAAAGACAACATTTGTCCCGTCTCGCGCATGTGGATCGAGTTCATTCAATTCATTCCGTGAACGGCGTCATTTTCGCTTTCGACGACCGACTGCGAGTGCGAGGCGCCGAAACCCGCCCGACTTCCGTGTTGGTGTTTCTCTCCCTCATAAGCGACGTGACAAGTGGAGAATCCAAAGTGATGCGATGGCGTCTGTTGGAGATTCCCTTGGTTTACAAACCAAATTTGACAGATAAGCTGCTTGAGGCTCTCGAGCATGCCTACTCCTAAAAAAAAGCGTATTTGACGAATATGCTCGTTTTTGGCAAGATATGTTTGGATTCCACTTGATTCATAGAAATGTCCACGGCAGCGAATCACTAAAGCTTGCTACAATTACTGAACCTTTGTGTATTTTCACCAACTGTCTGGTAGCCGGCTAAATGTTAGCCGCTCTGCGTGTTGATTGACGGCGTCAAGAGTGCGCTTGCGTTTACCGTATAATTTTTTTTGTTTACCGTTTGTTCAATAAAGCGATTGAAAGCGTACCAGTGTCTGTCCTGTGGTGGACGACATTAGCTATTCATGTTTTTGTTAGCGTAGACATCCGGTTGTGTCATTTAAGCTAGTACTTAGCAATAGGCACATTGCACTTTAGCTTCTTTTTGTAAGTGTGAAAGTAATTGTAGTCATATCTGAATAAAAAAAATAGTATCCCTAATGTGCCCCTTTTGAGATGCTTTATTTTAAAAAAAGTATAATATGTCCTTTTAACTCATTAAAACCCCAAAATGTGTAAATAAGTTTTTTAATAATTTGTCCTTCACTCCCCAAAATGTATTTATACGTTTTCTTTAAATGTTTTTTTATGCAAGAGCATACAGCTTGATGCAGCTTGTGACATGAAGAGGTGGCTTAAAATGATGGCAGTTATTATAAACAACGGCCATTAGGTGGCAGCAGAGTATAAGAGAGGGCCATGTTGCAACAAGCTCTTTTTGACCTTTTTTTCATCAGGAATGTGAATAATGATGAAACTTAGCTATATTCTTATGTTAATTGCTGCAAAACAGATACAAACATACTTTTTTTCCCTGATGAAAGAAGAGATTTCAATCCATGTTTTTATAGCAATAGCAAAATCAGTCAAAATCCAGTGGAACAGCCGGGAGCGAAGGGGGTTGCTTCAGTGAAAATGGCTGCAAGTGAATGAGGGCTAATAGTTAGGAAGAGAGTCTGGAGCTTTTTTTTCCCCACCTTCTAAGTCTTAACCCAGCAGATGCGATCCAAAGGCGAGAGAGTGTGACATCATCACCCAAGACGCGTAAATGCTACGTTAGCATTGAACAATCCAGTCACTGCGAAAAAAAAAGAGGGGGGGGTGTTGGGGTTTTGGAAACCACGCCGGCAAGCGATCGTGTGACCCCGCAGCCGCTAATGTGATGTCATTTAGCCTCAGCCTGACCTTGTCCACTGGCAAGGTTCAACGCCGACAGCCGCGCTCCAAATGGGTTTCCCTTTGTCTCAAGTGCATATTCTCCCCCCCCTCAGCCCCCCCCCCCGGCCAAATAGCCGTCATTTTCTGCAAGCGACTCATTCCGCCGCGCTGCTATAATTGCCCCAAAACCCGACACCCGGCCGTCGGGTCTTGATGAGCACATGACTTTAAAGCCACTTTAGCGGCCAGACGAGAGAGAGAGCCAAAGACAAACAACGGCGGCGGCGAGATGAACACATTAATGGATAGCTTGCGAGATGGACGGATAAATTGATGGATCTTTTAGAGAAGGTCAAACTTCTGTGGCCACAACGCGCGGCCATCACCAAGAGAAGAGAAATTGATTGCCGCTCACAATGGCGGCGAAATGACTGCAGAAATAATTTTCTGGCCAATGAACATTCGAGGAGGTGCGAGTGGAAAGTGCAAAGCTTTACCCCCCCCCCCCCAGACCCCCCCAAAGGCTAGAAAATGGCTCGAGCAAAAGCGGCTGTCAAGTGGAGTTGTTGCCGTTTCTTTGCCGCCTTGTTTTGTTCCACTCCGTCCCGTGTGTGAGCATGTGCCGACATTCCGGCAGACAAACACACAGTTGACGTACAAAAGTCCGGGAATTAGCATCAGTCGTCATTTCGAACCGTCAATCTCTTATTTTAGCATCAACGCATTACAAATCGAAAAATCTCCGTCTCACTAAAAATAAAACAAAACACGTGTATTTAAAAGAAGCGAACAACGTTGCCTTCGAATCGGAAAATCTGTTTCGATTTTGACGAACCAATATTATCGTTTGATTTTTTAAATCGTTGCCTCCTTTGAATCGCACGCCGCGTTTCGAGATACGTATCGAATCATATTTTACAAGAGACGTTGCGGACAATTTGTTGCTTCTTTTCATTTCATTCAATTGGATCATTTGGTCTTGTCGAAGTGTTTATATGTTGTTGCATATTAATAAACGTGAGAAAAGCTACAGCTGCACCATATATCGAATCGCAATCCCTCCGAATCCAACCAAATCAAATTGTACCGATATCAGGCATCGTATTGAGCTGATACCAGCTTGTATCGGTTGCTTGTGTAGATTGCCGATACTAGCCACTAA
The DNA here is from genome assembly GCF_054856555.1 of Leptonotus elevatus. Lineage (NCBI taxonomy): Eukaryota > Metazoa > Chordata > Actinopteri > Syngnathiformes > Syngnathidae > Leptonotus > Leptonotus elevatus. The sequence goes on from NC_141244.1 coordinate 25,688,902, forward strand.
TACGTAATAAGTCTTCCAAGGCAGTAGTTGGCACTATACTGCGACTTGAGAAGTTTTTTTTTGTCATTGCGTTAAATTAACTTTAAGATATCAAAAGTACGAGAGGTTATCGGTACTCTGTATTGTTGAGTACGCATACTTGTATCTGTCTGTAAAAAAAAGTGGTATTGATCAAATGTATTACCTTTTAACATCGGTACATCCGTGACTCGTATTCAGAATCGCATCTAGTCTTTCGTGGAGAGATGTTTACGCCTACCTGCTAGCTTAATGCTAAGAAAGCGTTAGCATTGATAGCGGTGGGTTTGGAACATTTTAAGCAACAGATATTTGAAAACAAACAATGGAGCAATACATTGTTGACAAGACAATGTAACAATATTCTCCGAAGAATGAAATTAAAATGAGTAATTATAATTTTTTTTAATTAATTAATATTCAACTCTGGAATTGGTACAATGCATCATGGGACATATCGCGTCGATAGTGACCAGATGATACGTGCTATTAGCAGCAGCATCAGGAAAGAAACAAAATTTTATTTCTGGATTATAAACTGGCGTGCTCAGTAGACTTTCCAATCTCGTAAATGCAAAGGCCTCCCCCCAAATAGGCCCCTCCCCCCTCTCCATGGCCATTATTTGCGTAAATCCAATATTGAGCGCAACTGCTCCTGATGCTTAATCACAGTTGTGTTAAATACATCCTCAAGCGCGAGACAATACGCCAAGCGTCCCCTGGAGACGTTCGGCGAAACGATCGTGTTACAAAAGCACTTATGGCCACCCCCAACTCCGAAAAAATGATAATTGCGGCGCCTCCTTTTGACATATGAAGCCATCTTTCTCGCCAAATCTATCCCATAAACAAATCTTTCACTTCTTACTTCCTGGTGGTGACAGTGTGACCCGACCCTCCCTCCCCCCGCAAATCACGCCCAGATTGATGGAGGCCGCAGCCCCACAAAGGGCGGCGTATCAGGATCCTGTAGTTTTCGGGGGGGCAGGGGGGGCAGGGGGGGGGCAGACAGAGATGGATCGGAGGGGTTATGTGCGGATAAACAGTCTGAAGTTGATTGCTAGCACAGAAAGGGTCCATTACGGCGAATCCGCACGCTAATCATAATGAATCACTTACTTATTAAGCGTTAACGCCGCCACACAAATACATCGCGCGCGCTTGACGGAGCAGCGGCGAGACGAGGGCTGTCTGCCGCTCGGCCCGTCCCGCCCGCGTTAATTCATCCTTATTTATTAATTTGTCTCATTAAAACAACAAGGCTGTTCAGTGGAAGCGCTTTTCTTTTCTTCGCGTCGGGGAGTGGGGGGGGGGGGGGTGGCGGGGGGGTTTGCAGGAAGCCAGGCGTGCACCTTTAAATCATGCGGCTTGATGCCGCGCGACTGCTCGTTAACGGAACGGCTTCATCCCAGCTTTGGGCGCCTTTTAACGAGCGGGCTGCGGGGAGATGTTTGATGCTCAACGAAAAATGCTAAATCTTTATTCCCAGGTTCAACAAGCGCTGTTGTACTTGAATCACCCGCCATTGTCATTCGTTTACATTAGACTGGGAAAAAAATCAGGTCTAAGTTGTGGTGCAATTTTGTTGGATTTGATCAAGGCACAGGTTGGCAGATTCTGAGCTTCGCAGGCAAGTGCGACGGATGTCATCCTATTTTATTCATACTAATTATAAAAAAAAAATTGTGGCAATGTTCTTGAAGTTGTTTATAAACATACTTTTGTGCACGCCGATCTCCGTCGCATGTGTGAAAATACAGAAATAAGAAAACTCCCCTTAACTGCTTCCTCCACTTCATTCCACCTTCCTTCCTTCCCTCCGTTTATCCGCAAGGTCCACTCCCAATTTCCCCGATCGGGGCAGGCGCGAGGGCCGCACCTGAGCGCGGGGCGGGGCGGGGCACCATAATGGCGTTTAATGCCCCGGTAATACGAGGCAGATATTATAATCTCCACACTGTCACATCGCGTTAGAGGCGGGGAGACTGATGTGTCAATGCCGGCGGCGAGCGACTGACTGGCGGGGGCTCGGCAAGCTAATGGAGCTCGCTGCCGTTGAATATTTTCCAGCCTATATTTGAAACGGGAGGGGGGGGCGGGGGGGGGGGGGGGGGTTTGGGGGGCTTTGACGTCGTCTGTGTTCTCAGGTGGAACTTACTGAACAGTGCGTCTGGGATGGATTCACAGAGCTTCACTTTTCCCACATTTTGGCCTGATACATACAGACGAGTTTTTGTTGTTTATTTATATTTTGATTTTATTTATTTTCAACACATTAAATGGGCTCATCTGGTCAACGTTGGGTACGCGGTGATTGGTTGTTGCCTGAGCCCGCAACACGTGATGTCATTTTCAGTCGACAGCAAGTGGCAAAATGCCTTTTTAAAGGCGTTAATTGTACATGAAAAATTTCTGAAATTATGACTGAGTATTATGGCCACATATGAATATATTTTTTCAGAGGGCGGAGGCAATATTCCGAGATTTTTTTTTTTGCAAATTTGCCACTTAAAAAAATCGTGAATTTAAAAAAGTAAAGAAAAAAACTCTTACGAGAAATTCACGTAGCGTAGCTACAGTCTAACGTGAGGATTCGTTGGTAGTTAATGTGACACTGTTTATAAATTGAAAAGGCAGGATGGAGAACTTTATTCATCATACACGGCAGTTAGAGCGACAACACTTCCTGATTCCCTATCAGCTGACTAAACACAAACCAATCAGAAGCTAGCATACTTGAGGTCAATGCAAGTGAATGACGGAGAGCAGCAGATTCCACACATCGACTTAGCTACTAAATGTATGAATGTGTCAATAATAATTCTGGAAACATAAATGTACAAGTACGTTTTTATTGTAACAAATTAACTTAAATGCTTGAACCTCAGGATGTGGACCTTCGCAAAGCGAGGCGTCTTTGTCGCTAGCCGTACCCAACGCTACCAAGTGCGAATATGGTTCATCTCTGCTAAAGCAATTATTATCTCCTTGTTTGAAAAGCCGACCGAAAAGTATTGGCACAAACATCGGAGTAGTACGCTACGTGTATTTCTTGTGAGTTTTTTCGCAAATCTGCCACTTTATAAAGTCGCAAATTTGCCATTTTATAAAGTCGCAAATTTGCCATTTTATAAAGTCGCAAATTTGCCATTTTATAAAGTCGCAAATTTGCCATTTTATGAAGTCGCAAATGTATTCGGTTTTTTTTTGTGTGCAAATTTGGCACTTTATAAAATGGCAAATTTGCCACTTTATAAAGTGCCAAATTTACGAGTTTTTTTTTTTTATCGGAATATTGGCCCCGCCCTGTAAAAGAAATAGATTTATGTACGCCGTCGTACAAAATAGCATTTATTTCTAACGTGAAAATTGCCAAATTTAAAGTATTCTTTTAATGATGCTGACATGGCGGCTCCAGTTTTTAGCGGCTAACAGTGCTAGTTAGCCGCGCTCAAGTGCCCCACGTAGACTGGCGAGAGCCAACCGACTTTTTTAGTGGACGTAATGACGCTGCACACTTTGACGCGGAAAGCCTGACACAGGTGCCATTCTTACGGATCAGTTTCGCAAATCTGCCACTTTATAAAGTCGCAAATTTGCCATTTTATAAAGTCGCAAATTTGCCATTTTATGAAGTCGCAAATTTATTAGGTTTTTTTTTGTGTGCAAATTTGGCACTTTATAAAATGGCAAATTTGCCACTTTATAAAGTGGCAAATTTAGGAGTTTTTTTTTTTTCATCGGAATATTGGCCCCGCCCTGTAAAAGAAATAGATTTATATACGCCGTCGTACAAAATAGCATTTATTTCTAACGTGAAAATTGCCAAATTTAAAGTATTCTTTTATTGATGCTGACATGGCGGCTCCAGTTTTTAGCGGCTAACAGTGCTAGTTAGCCGCGCTCAAGTGCCCCACGTAGACTGGCGAGAGCCAACCGACTTTTTTAGTGGACGTAATGACGCTGCACACTTTGACGCGGAAAGCCTGACACAGGTGCCATTCTTACGGATCAGTTTCGCAAATCTGCCACTTTATAAAGTCGCAAATTTGCCATTTTATAAAGTCGCAAATTTGCCATTTTATGAAGTCGCAAATTTATTAGGTTTTTTTTTGTGTGCAAATTTGGCACTTTATAAAATGGCAAATTTGCCACTTTATAAAGTGGCAAATTTAGGAGTTTTTTTTTTTCATCGGAATATTGGCCCCGCCCTGTAAAATAAATAGATTTATATACGCCGTCGTACAAAATAGCATTTATTTCTAACGTGAAAATTGCCAAATTTAAAGTATTCTTTTATTGATGCTGACATGGCGGCTCCAGTTTTTAGCGGCTAACAGTGCTAGTTAGCCGCGCTCAAGTGCCCCACGTAGACTGGCGAGAGCCAACCGACTTTTTTAGTGGACGTAATGACGCTGCACACTTTGACGCGGAAAGCCTGACACAGGTGCCATTCTTACGGATCAGTTTCGCAAATCTGCCACTTTATAAAGTCGCAAATTTGCCATTTTATAAAGTCACAAATTTGCCATTTTATGAAGTCGCAAATTTATTAGGTTTTTTTTGTGTGCAAATTTGGCACTTTATAAAATGGCAAATTTGCGACTTTATAAAATGGCAAATTTGCGAGTTTTTTTTTTTATCGGAATATTGGCCCCGCCCTGTAAAAGAAATCGATTTATATACGCCGTCGTACAAAATAGCATTTATTTCTAACGTGAAAATTGCCAAATTTAAAGTATTCTTTTATTGATGCTGACATGGCGGCTCCAGTTTTTAGCGGCTAACAGTGCTAGTTAGCCGCGCTCAAGTGCCCCACGTAGACTGGCGAGAGCCAACCGACTTTTTTAGTGGACGTAATGACGCTGCACACTTTGACGCGGAAAGCCTGACACAGGTGCCATTCTTACGGATCAGTTTCGCAAATCTGCCACTTTATAAAGTCGCAAATTTGCCATTTTATAAAGTCACAAATTTGCCATTTTATGAAGTCGCAAATTTATTAGGTTTTTTTTGTGTGCAAATTTGGCACTTTATAAAATGGCAAATTTGCGACTTTATAAAATGGCAAATTTGCGAGTTTTTTTTTTTATCGGAATATTGGCCCCGCCCTGTAAAAGAAATCGATTTATATACGCCGTCGTACAAAATAGCATTTATTTCTAACGTGAAAATTGCCAAATTTAAAGTATTCTTTTATTGATGCTGACATGGCGGCTCCAGTTTTTAGCGGCTAACAGTGCTAGTTAGCCGCGCTCAAGTGCCCCACGTAGACTGGCGAGAGCCAACCGACTTTTTTAGTGGACGTAATGACGCTGCACACTTTGACGCGGAAAGCCCGACACAGGTGCCAATCTTACGGATCAGTTTCGCAAACTTGCCATACTCAAATCTTTTATCTTTTAAGTACAGCTAAATCGCTTTTATGGCTCTGATGTATTATTATATGTATATTAATCACGATTATTGGTAATGATTGAAATCACGATTAGGGCGCTCATTTATTTTTGGATACAATTTTTTTTTTTTAAAGAATTTTTTTTTTGAAACACTACAAGTTCCTTTTGGATGAAACTAAATGTATTAAATTTGTTCTTTTAAAATCAAATAAAAAGGTTGCAAATGTATACACCTAAACAACTCCACTCAAAACTAGTTTTTTTTGTTTTTGTTTTTTACGGTTTAGCTGATTTTGTAATTGTGGAGTGTAATAATTGTAATTGAATTTCGATTCCTTGCACAAAGTTTAATTATCTAAAAATAAACACCGGTTGGTTGTTGAAGGTTCGTGCTGGAAAAACACAAATATCAGAATGGACCCCAAAAAAAAAAAAAAGCCCTGTTCCGTCTCCATTTAATGTCGGGTGAGTAGTTTGATGACATTTTTGATTTGGTGTCTTTACAGCCAACAAAACTTGCATGTTGTGTTTGTTGTCATAAAATGCGACTTCGTGTGGTTCTAAAAGCGAAAAAGACAAAAGATGGCAACCCTCACGTCTCCCCTCGTGGCCGGCCAGTGATTTATGCGTGTGTGTAATTGAGTGTTAATAAAATGTGTGTCCCGAGCGTGTGTAATTGTGTGTTTTGCCAGCCTCCGCGTGCAAGCGTGTGTGTAATTGGCTGTTATCGATGTGCGTGCGTGTGCGTGTGTGTGTGCGTGTGTGTCAGACAGTGAATCGGTGAAGGCTCGTCTTTGGAAAAATGCCTTCAGGACTTTTGTGTATTTAAAGACGTATTTGTTGGTGTTTGTTTGAACGCAAACGGATTTATTAGCTCATGAGCATCCTCGAACGTGATCTTGCATGTTGGGCGTAAAGATTTGCGATGCGGGCCGCACGGTGCCCTCGTGGTCAGCATGTTCGCCTCGCAGTCTCGAGGTTCTGGGTTTGAATTTTGGCTTCCTGCCACATTCCGAGAACAAAACACGTGTGTTTGTCTTTGTGTGCTTTGTTGATTGTCTGGCGACCAATCCAGGGTGCCCTCGCCTGTTGCTCAAAGTCCGCTGGGACGGGGACGACAGGACTGGACAGAATATGAATTAACTCATTGACTGGCATCCATTTTCGCTGAAGCAACCCCCTTTGCTCCTGGCTGTTTTACTTGATTTTGCAAGGCCCACAGAATATTGTGTTCTATTTCTATAAAACCACGGAAATAAAGATGAGAGTTTCTTCTTTCATCAGGAAAAAAAAAGTATATTTGTATGTGTTTCCATTTTGCAGCAATTAGCATTAGAATAAAGTTTCATCATTATTCACAAATCTAAAACGGTGGGAAAAGAGCTTGTTTTCAACATGGCCCTGGTTGAGCTCTTATACTCTGCTGCCACCTGCTGGCCGTTTGTGTAATAACTACCACTGCTTTAAGCGTTCTCTTCAGTTCAGAGGCTGCATCAAAGCCTTCTGTTTGCGCTAGCATGAAAAAAACATATAAATACGTTTTTGGGACCATGCCAATATTTAAAATAGAATGTTTTTATAAATTTTGGGGAGTAAATGAGTTAAGCAGAAAAATGTATCCACCTCAGGGGTCGGCCATTTTGTCTTGTTCTGCCACTTGTTGTCCGACTACAAATGTCATCACAGTGCCTAAGGCAAACGTCACATGACCAAACCCAGAAATCAGGTGAGCCGTGATTGGTCGTTACCTGAGCCCGCTCCCTGGCACTGTGATGTCATTTTCAGTCGACAGCAAGTGGCAGTGCAAGACAAAATGGCCGCCCCCACGGATGGATAAAAACAAGTCGATTTTGCTGCTTGGTTCGTATCCCACAAACACAATATTACATAAAGTACGGAAAGTATTGTCAAGAACATTTTTGGATTGATTACTTTCGTTTTTTTTGTCGTTTTTCCTCTCCTGCACAATAGTTGTTTGTGACGTGAGTGTATATTATGTGTGTGCGTGCGCGTTGTGGTGTTTAATTGATGCGGGCCGGCCATCGATCCCTCCCGCCCGGGCTAATGAAGGCCTGATTGGCTTGTGAGGGTTGGCTGGTTCTGCTTAGCTGCCTCTGCCTTCTTCCCGCCTTCTCCTCCCTTCAACATTATTCTTCACTCTCGCTTTCCACATTCTTTTTTTTTTCTCCTCATTTAGCCTCTCTCGCCTTTTTTTTTTTCTTCTTTTTTTTTCCCCCCATAGCGCCTCTCCTTTCCAGCGAGCGTCCGACGGCAGTCCACCGAGTGACATCTCACTTCCCCGTTAATTTGCCGGCAGATTGATGCACTTAAGACGTAATGAAAATTCATTTTTCTCAGCCAGAAAGTGTCAAAATGAAGTCGTGACGCTCGGGAAAAACCTTGACGGATGCGGACTCGGCCAATGACAAATACTGTCCTTGCTCATTTGGTGCTTGCACGAAGACAAACTAAGACCAGTTCCGCAGTGCACAAGACCCGCCATTAACGGTGGCCCGGGACCCGGGCAACGCCATTTCACGCCACTGCCTACCGACAGACACAAATTTCTCACAAAATTTTCAGTCGACGAGAATGGCCCAAAAGTGCATTCTCAGTTGTAGACTCAAACACTATCCACTCTAAAAACTCTTGGTTCAAAATTAATCCAATTTATGTCCCAAAATGTGACCAACCCGCTACTTTTGTCAAATTTACTGGTTTTAAAGGGGTTTTTTTGTGTATAAAATGACCGCATTTTTGCGATTGATTTGTACAAAACTACCCCATTTTTTTAACGGCTTTCTTTTTGTACAAAATGAAAAAAAAATCTCAAAATCACCCAATTTATTTATTTATTTATTTATTAAAATACAAAATTGCTCAATTTGTTGTGTGTTTTTGTTTTGTGTTTTTACAAAACAGCCCAATTTTTTATTTAATTTTTTTTACAAAATTACCCACATTTTCCAGTTGTTTTGGACAAAACGACCAAATTAATTCAATTGTTTTTGACAAAATGATTTAGAATTTTTGAATGAATTTTTTATTTGGTTGTGTTTTATCAAACGACCCAATTTAAAAAATATATATAAAAAAATTAACAAAATGACCCTTTTTTTCCACAAAACAACCGAGTTCTTATTTTTTTTAAACTTTCTTTATCAATCAACCCAATGTTGTTTTTTTCTAAAACGACCCTTTTTTTTCTTTACAAAACAACCCATTTTTTGGTTGTTTTTTCTTTCTTTTTTTTCTTTTTTAACAATACAACCCTTTTTTTTGTTATTGTTTTGTACAAAATGACCCATTATTTTTGGTTGTATCATACAAGACGACCCTTTTTGTGTGTGTGTTTAGGTTGTCTGTTTGTTTTCAGAAAAATGGGTCAAATTGACCCAAGTACGGACTGGATCAGCCCCTTTTTGACCCAAACTTTGTGAGCGCACCAAAACATCCTGGCAGAAACAACGTGACCAGCACATGGATGAAGGGATATGAATTAGTTAGCTTAATGTCGCTAGCTTTGGCTAGCCCAATCGCCACTAGCATTAATAGAGTCACACCAGCAGGCGCGGGTCCACGAGCAGCCATCCGAAGTGGCACGCCAGCAATTAATTAATTAATAAAGTATCGGACCATATTGTAACAATGATGGGGGAAAACACGCAAACTCCACACAGGAAGTCTCTCGCACCCTGACCTTTAAAAGTGTGAGGCAGACGCGCTAACCACTAGCTCACCGCGCTGATGTTCATCAGTCTTGTCGAATGAGCAGCGTTCTCGTACCCCCCCCCCCCCCCCCCCGCCGTTCATTTGGAGACTCAATCAAGCCGGTGGGCCGCGTGTCAGCTCGCGCCTCTGCCGTCGCGGCGGCTCGTGAATGTCGTTGTGTGTGTGTGTGTCACTCGGCCGCGTGGCAGACACGTGTGTTACAACGCCCCGTTAATGGCTTTGTCAGATGGCCTTTTCGTGGAGACGCTCATGAAGACGGACACGGGGGGGGGGGGGGGGGGGGAGCATCAGCGCCGCTGTTCTGCGTGTGCGTGGACACGTTTGGGGCTTTCGGCAGCAGGAAATCAAAGGCCAGCTTGTATCCCGCAGTCGTGCATCAGCAAAAGTCCTTCCTGTTGGTGGCATTTTTGTTTTCGGACCCTCGGATGTGTCGTCCTGCAAGCCGTCGTTTTTCTAATGCTCTTTCACAAAAGCTTCCACTTTGCAGAGGAATCGAAGTGTGGCTTAATAGGCCTACGATACACTCATAACTAGAGCTGCAACGATTAATTGACAACTAATCGATTATCAAATTAATCGCAAATTGGTTTTGATTATCGATAAATTGTTCGGATACCTTTTTAACTTAAAATTGTCCAAATGTTTGACGTTCTAAATGTTCTGTAGCCATGAAAGTAGAATGGTCATCTCTGTGTTCGGATTTGTATTTTGGCCAAAATGCTGATCATTGTTTTCCGATTTTCTGACATGTCACTGAACTATAGTAAATACATATATAGTAACAAGGGGTGTCAAAATGTGTGTGTTAATTTGAGTTAATGTAAAGTTCCTTTAATGCCAGTAAAAAAAATTACGCGCGATTAATGACCATGTCAAAATTTGGCAGTAATAAATGGAATAATAATGCATATATTTGTGGAGTTGTATTTTACAATTTCAATTAAATTACTTCATGTTAAAGATTAGATAGATCTTAATATGAAAAGAAAAATGCACCGAGCTGTCACCAATGTCTTACGAATACAAGGATGCCATCTAGTGGCAGAAAGAAATGACCTCAACACACAATCAATATCGCACTTGTTTTTTTACAGTACAGGACATCCTTTTATTTTTAACTCAATTTTTGACTAAAAGATGCAGCCATGTTTCTATTAGTTTAACATTTTATCCACTTTTATGTTAACAAGAGTACGAAAACTTAGGGAAAAAAATTGTTTTTGTACATTTAGAACCGATATAAAATGTGCGATTAATCGTGAGTTAACTATTGAAGTTATGCGATTACTTATGATTCAACATTGTAATCGCCTGACACCCCTAATAGTAACTATAAGTAACTAAAGTAATTTGTCAATTTGAAATAATGTCATGTTTTTGAATAAAGGCATGAAAATGGAAACGTTTTTTTTTTTAATACAGTTCATCGATTGATGGACAAACAGATCGATTTATCAAAATATTCTTTAGTTGCAGCCTGACTGACAACACACACGATGTGAAAATCGTTACTGAAGCAAAGCGAACTGCATTACATCATTTCCTGATGCGCGACAATTTCATCCAGAGTTGTGAAGCTGTCGAAAATTCACAAGTTGACCCTGGAAGATTTGCATTTGTTCTAAATCTAAACGTCCTCCAGTAACAGTGACAGTAACTCTTCTTTCTTTAGTTTTGCGTGAAATATTTGAACTAAAACTGCATGCTCTATTGGGTTTAAATCTGGGCACTCTTCCTTAGAACGCCACACTTCTTTGACTGTTTTCAATTAATTCCTGCATTCTTTCTTTTTGTACAAAATCCGATTCAAATGAGAATTGGCACATTGTTTTTTTTTTTTTTTGGAACTGCCGTGCTTAGCATCGTTTAAGTTTGACTTGCCGCGTTCGGCCCCGAGCTCTTGACAACAGTTCATAGTTGGTTTTAGTCTCCCCGGCCGTCATTTTTGACAAAAGCCCAACCTTGAGCGGACTTGAAAGCCTCGTCGGCGGCGTGAGAGGACAAGCGGGGCTCGCCCGCGCCGCGTGTGAACCGCGTACGGCGCTCGCTAGCTGCTACGTGTTCACCTGCTTGAGACAAGACGGATATGGCGAGCGACAGGCCCGGCCGGCCGGCGCTTTTGATCGAGCCGCCTTTCAAAGCCGCCGCCGGCTGCATCTTTATTTCACAACTCTCCGTCTGGTCATGCGGCACCCCCCCGCCCCGAGCGCGCACACCCCTCCCTCCCCCGCTCCGACGCTCCCTCCCTCCCCCACTCGGCCGGCCGTGGGCAACAAACACACAACATTATACACTGGGATAAGTGGGGTGTGTTTACAGGTTGTTCGTTTCCACTCCAACTCTCAGCACGGGGAAGGAACAGGCTAGAGTGGCGGGAGGACGGGGGGTGAGGGGGCTATTTTATTTTTTTTGTTCTGGTGAGAAATAGCCCCTCTACCTTGTAATTGGAGGCAGAGAGTGAGGAAGGGGGGAGGAAGAGACAGCAGAAATTGCTCGGTCGGGCCCGTGTGGGATGATAGTGTTTTTGACAGGTAAATAAGGCTGTGATTGTCCACAGTTACACTGAACCTCGCTGACCCACACACACACACACACACACGCACACACACACACACACACGCACGCCTCTATCTATATTTCACTCACACACACACTGACTACTCTCCCAGCCACACACTCATGCGCATATTCAGCGAGACGCTATTTAAAGTGACATAACACAAACTATCGGTATGATCAGCCGGCGCGCCGTCCGGACCCTGCGCTATTCCTAATTTCCTTTCATCGGAATTCATTCAAATTGAATTCGTCGGTGCCGGGGGTCAAACTGTCGTCGTTGTGAGATTCTCGATTTCTCGACAGAAAACCTTTGACGTCACAATTTAAACCGATCGAGATTTTTTGAGGCTGAGCAGAATAAAATTGTCATAATCGGTTGGTTAAATAAAAATACATATATGACTTACAGTCAGAACCTTTGACAGTTTTACATTATGTACTTTGTTAGTTTTTGATTATCCTTTGAACAGAGAAAAAAAAATTAAAAAATCCGCCATTTTTTTGTTTTTTGTCCATTTCTTTGGCGGGGACGCATGTTTGAATGCCATTAGTTAGGTTTCCTTTCAAATGTTTCAAAAATTGTAAGCGACTTTGGGGAAAAAGCACAAAACGGACATGCGACTTATTCCCGTTTCCATCTGACGCTGTAGGTGGCGCTATACACCACACAGACGTGATCCACCAGTAATTTAAAAGAAAAAGAAGAAGAACAGGAAGCGGCGTATGAGTTTTCTTTTGAAATTCTTGATAAACAGTATTGTTTCTTTGCTGTTTTCCATCGAAATTAGCATTAATATTCGCTTCTTTAATTCATTCCAAAAATATTTCTGTTTCGTCGTCCGTCCAAATATATGTTTTTTTTTCTAAAACGACTCAATATTTATTCATTTTTTCTCCACCAAAGAATACACCAACTTAAAAAACACTTAAGTCGAAGTTACCAAATGTTGTATAAGGAGAACTGCGAATTAGTAAAACTATTTGAAAATGTTTGACAGGAGAACAATACGTCTAACATGTTATTAATATTTATATTGCTTTCTGTTGGATAAAATTGATTTATTTGAGAACACAAACTTCCTTAAAAACCTTCCTAATTGTAATACAATTATAAAAAAAGAAGTCGATCTAATCGGTAGCCACAGAGGTGGTTCGATTCGAAAGAACGTTTGGAGCAATTACGTAGCTCTTTCATGAGCAAAGCTGTCATTTCAGACTGTTCATGAAAGCAACACCGGAGTTCAATGAATCTTGTGTGTAAACATAAACATGGAGGAGTTTTGGAAAAATCAATTAATACAATGTTGACATTTTTTTATTTATTTTTTGGTATACGCTACTACGCTAGTATTTGTTTCACAGGACAGCACGGTGTCCTAGTGGTTTGCAGATCCAGCTCGCATTGTCAAGGTTCACGGTTCAAATCCGAACATTGGAGTCAACTGGACGGACGGACGGATGGTGCGGCTGTCGGTGCGCTATTAATCTCTCTTCTTGCTTCCATCTTGCCATTCTCTTTTATCAAGTCAACAGCCGTCTCCCCCCCCCCGCCTTCCTCCAGCCTGCCCTTCTGCCCCCCCCCCTCCCTCCCTCCCTCTTCCCTCCCACCTCTCTCCCCTCTCTCACTTCAATCTCAAGTGTTTTCAATTTTATTCTAGAGTGGAATTAACTACCCCCGATGTCAAATTGCCGACGAAATCGATAATAATATCTTTACAAAAGAGGATATTCCAGTCTCTCGCGTCGGCTTTTGAAAAATGGAAAATTTAGCCGAGATTGATTCATTAGTTGACACGTTATAGGACGGTATAAGTATTGATCGCGGCCTGTCATGTCCCATCTCGGCTAATCGAAGCTGAGGCGCTCTGTCGATGGGCGCATTTTTCATAATTCCGTCGCCGGGGAGAGAGAGAGAGAGAGAGAGAGAGAGAGAGAGAGAGAGAGAGAGAGAGAGAGAGAGAGAGAGAGAGAGAGAGAGAGAGAGAGAGAGAGAGAGAGAGAGAGAGAGGGAAGGTGGGAGGCAGCAGCCGGCGGAGGGGAGAAAAGAGGAGACGAGGAGGGCGAGGAGGAGGAGGAGAGACGACTCCGGGTTTGGGGGCAAGCAGTGATGAGAAATGGAGTGGAAAAAGAGGAAGAGGAGAAGGTGCGAGTCAGGTGGGGGGTGAGCAGGTATGTTAATGCTGCGGCTATTGGGGCGCAGATAATGAATGCATTAAGCAATTAAAGTCAAACGGGGGAGATAACGAGGCGAGGGCCAGGATGGGCTAAAGGCAACACAGATGGACAACAGGGGGCAGTGTGGCTTTCACTTTTGCCACAAAACCGCTTGGAGCTGCTTTATCGTGTGTTGAATACAAATATTACGCTTTTAACATTTTTTGGTCACACTTTGTCTTTCAATCGTGCTGCTCATTTGGGTGTGTGCGCTTGTGCCAACTGGGGGTAGCGGGACACGGACACGGTTCGGCAGTAATATTTGTGGTTCGACGCAGAGGATAAAGAACATACACCTGTGGTGTTTTCTTGGTTGGTCCGGGTACATGTGTTTCTGTATTATTTGTTGCATTTGACAAATATTTCATGTTAAGAAAACTACAACTAATAAAAGCTCAAATTAATAATTTTCCCAAAAATAAACAAATAATAAAAACTGGGGTGTCAAAATGTGTGTTAATTTTGAGTTCATTTAAAGTCATATATTTGTGCAATTTTAAAAATGTGTAGAATTTCACAAGTTACTTCATGTTAAAGAATAGATAGCTCTTAATATGAAAAGAAAAATGCACTGAGCTCTCACCAACGTCTTACAAATGCAGTTATGCCATCTAGTGGCAGAAAATGACCTCAACCCAAATTAATATATCATACTCGTTTTTTACAGTACAGTACATCTTTTTAATTTTAAATCAATTCTATGAATTGTTATCAATTTACTGTATTAATGACCATATTTCTATTAGTTTAATATTTTTTTCTACTTTTTTGTTAAGAGTATGAAAAAGTTTTTATTTTACTGTACATTTAGAACAGATATAAAAGTTGTGATTAATTATGAGTTAACTATTGACACCCCTAATAAAAACTAACTAACCTGCTCTAAAAACTAAGTCAAACCAAAATAAAAACTATAATGAAAAATCTTAAACTATTATTATATAACCTTGGCAGACACACTCACACAACTGGAAGAAAAATAAATGACATCATCAACCAGTGCTTCAAAATGTATTCCGGAAGAGTCAAATGGAATCGTTGCATTGTCGCGCTCGACCACTGCTAGCTAGCACGCGCGGCTACGTCGGTCGACAAAACTGCTCGAAAATTTGCGACCGCTTGTTGCCAGGCAGACTTTGTAGAGCTCGAGCACAAGTTCTTCATTGGCCAATAATAATAATAATAATGATAATAATTTTAAAAAGACATACGCACTAGCCATGCCCACACAACAGACATATTGCGTGGAAATAAAATAATTAAAAACATGAAAATTCATGGAAAAAATAGCAATCTGAATGCTGAAGCGAGTGAACGAGGATGCGAGGTGGAAAAGTGGAGATGAGGAGGCAGTCAGCATGCAGCGGGGGGGTGGGGGGGCTGCTTGTAATAAATAGAAATTGAAAGGCTTGGGCGCCAGCGCACAAAAGTTGTGAGGCGAAAAAAAAAAAAAAAAAAAAGCTAAAGCGGGCGGGAGAGAATCCACGACGACAATGATTGGAGAAACTTTTTGATAGTTGTGCCATTCGTTTTGGAAAAAGTTGCGGCCAGCGCGGCTAAGTCCAACATAAAGCCCCTCCCTCTTGGGAGTCTCGTCACGCCGCGTGCAAATCCCCAGCGCGCGTCAATCAACAAAAGCACCGCACCAATCCGGTCCGACTGTTTGTTGGTTTTTTTTTTAAATTCCTTTCTTGTATTGCTGCGAAGTCCAATTTGGAGTCATCATCCTCTCAAGGATCAGCTTTTGAAATACACGTCCCATCTTAGCATTCCGAGCTCCGCCACCATCGAGCGCAATCTGTGTACAAGCTTCAAACTGATCCGACACAACATGCTTCCATATTGAAATCGGCGCACGGGGGCACAAACGTACTCACAAAGAAAAGAAGCCATTCCAGTGGAAATAAACGTGTCCTAAATCGGACACATTTGAATCATTAACCCCCCAAAAAAAAAATGCCAAGGATATAAAATGAGGCTTGAAATTTGTGAAAAATCAAGCGGTTTACTCACAAACGTGGTGGGCGTGTGAAGAAAAATGCACTCCGCTGTCACCAACGTCTTACAGATGCCATCTAGTGGCCAAAAAAGAGATCTCAACCCAAATCAATATCACACAGTCTATCTTTTTAATTTGAACAAATTTTGAAAAAAGATGCAGCCGTATTTCTATTAGTTTGCATTTCTTTCACTTTTATGTTACCAAGAATATAAGAACTACTATTTTATTGTACATTTTATTGTTTATTTAGAACAATTATAACATTTTCAATTAATCGTGAGTTAACTATTGAAATCATGCGATTAATTACCACTAAAAAATATCATCGCCTGACACCAAATCAAATAAAAAATACTAGTAATCTTCCGTTACACTCTAAAAAAACAATTGGGACAAAAATGAACGGTTCCACGACTTGACCCAATTTTTTGGGGCTTGTTTTGTATAAACCAGCCCAAATAAAATGGGTCGTTTGGTACAAAACAACCCCCGTAAAATGTGACTTTGTAGAAAACAACCCCAGAAATTGTAGTAAATTGAGTCAAAATGACCAAAGTAGTGGATCAGACCCCAACCTTTTTTTTCTTTTTTTTTTACCCAACTGTTTGTAGAGTGTACCACAAAATCTCTTTTGAAAGTAACAGCCATGCCATACAGCATATCAGTTTTGGTTGATATGAAAAATAATTATTGTACTTTTTTTGTGATAATTTGTCTTTCAATAAAACTGGTCCATGGTGCAAAAAAAAAGATCTGGTCACACTATACGGTCGTAGGGCTTAGTATCGATTCTACTTTCCTCAATTGATTCGATTTTGATTGAGTTCAGTTTGATTCAATTTCGATTTTTCCGATGCCATTCACTTCAGTTGAATCTGATATCAGTTAATTATGGAACTTCTTAAATGTTCAGCACATGATAAAAACTCAGCAAATATTACGTTTATTATTAAGTCAATTTTGCGGAGGCAGTAAAAAAATGAATGAAATTATTTAGTTTATTTGTGGAAAATAAGACGTTATGATCAGTTAAGTGTTACACAAACATTGACATCAGAAAGGATGAGATGAAAATATTTGTAAATATAAACTTAAAATATTCCGTATTATCTTAAACTGCAATAAGTCAGTTTTTTTTTATGAATTCAAGAAAATAATTTTAAATTCATGTGAACAGTAAATTGAAAGAAAACAAAAAGATCCCAAAAACAAAAATGAGAAAAATAAATAATCGATTCCTATTTCTATGAATCGATATCGGGCTCGACAAGGAAAATCGATTTTTTGCCGATTATTCGATTATTTTTTTTTTTACCCAGCCCTGCACGGCAAATGTTTTATATATCGTATACGCATCGTTGTGTCGCACAAACGTCATCCCTCGTTTGACATTGTCCGAATCGTAAACAGCCGTCTTTTATCATCCAGAAGGTGCGACTGCTGACCCTGAATCCTATAATTGATTTGGATCTAGTAACATTCACAGTGTGAGGAAGTCTTGTTGCCTGGGGTGGGCGGGGGGTAAAAAAAAAAAAAAAAAAAAAAAAAAAAAAAAAAAAAAAAAAAAAAAAAGGCCACCTCCAAATGCTCAACCATGAAAAGCGGAGCTGAAACGGCTTTCGGGGGTTTTACATAAAATGAGGAGGAGCCATATGAGAGCCGATTGGCCTGATGGGCTTGGATTAGAAGGAAAGGAGGTGTATATGCGGAGGGGGTGACGAGAAAATAACGGGGGAGAAGGGAAGGCGGTGCTGGGAGGGGCGGGGGTGCAGTTGCGCCGGTACTTGGCAGTCTCCGGGTATCTCAGGTTCTCTCCGGCCGAGAGAAAAGCGGTCGATATTTAATTGTTATTGCTAGCGTGGAACGCACGGAAGCGGTTCGCTGTAGCAAATTTTCTCATTTATTTGCTATTCTTGTTTCCTCACCCTTTTGCCTCACCCGCACGCAGGAGGGAGACATGGAGGGGGGAGGGGGGAGGGGGGGTTGCTTATATGGGGGTGGGGGGGGCACTTGTGTCCTACTCTTCCAAGTTTCTGTCCTGCAGACAAATCAGATGAAGTCTCCCATCACGACAATCTGACCCCCCGCTCCCCCCCCCCTTCCAACATGTCCAAAATGAAAAAATCTGTCACTTTCATCAAACGTCGCTTGGAATATTGTCTACACTCCATTCCCCGGGATCGAATCTTATTTAGGGGAGAGAGGGAGGGAGGGGAGGGAGGGGGGGGGGGGGTGCGACCACAACCAGGATGGGATTCGCCATCTGTTTTCAAATTTCATTCCTCCATGAACTTTATTTTCTCCCCACTTCGGACAAAATTATAACCCCATCGATCCGCCGCACGCACACACAGAGACCCCCCCCCCTCCCCCCCGCCTCCCCCTCACCTCCCCCCTCCCCTGCACACCCTCTCTCTCACACCACATCGCTTCTTAAAGGCTTTGCTTATGTAATCCAAAGCATTTTGCTCACTTGCGCCGGACTCTCAAGGCAACTTTTTTTTCCCCCCCTTGATCAAAAAATAAAAGAAGAAAAGAAAAAAGTTTTCCGATTCCCTAACCTTGGGGCGTGGCCTAAATTGCGCTCATCACTCTTGCAGGATTCCCGACAACGCGGAGGAGGCAGCTGTTGTTGCGGTAAGTCCTTTCCATCCGTTACTCGCCATAAACCGATTATCGGCCGGGCCGATTATCGGGGCCGATTATCGGGCATTTTGACACATTCGGCAAGCAATCAATTAAAAAATGATTGGGGTTTTTTTCATAAAAAAAGAAGATACTGTGTGAAATTTCAATTTAGATTGAAATGTTGTCAATCTTCCTTTACTGTAGAAATATTCTTTATTTATTTTTGGGCATTTTTATTTAACGTTACTGCCCACCCTTGCAAGCGCTCTGCACTTTTTTGGTGTCCAACTCAAGGGCCAGGGGCCAGATGGGGGCCACCGCATCACTTTTTGGGGCCCGCCAAAGCTAATTTTTTGTTTTTTGCTTAAATAGCAAAATTGCAAACTGTCTTCACTTTTAATTGCAAGCACTTGTGACGCTGATTGGTGTGTTGGTGCGAGTGGTTGTTTGTCCATATGTGCCCTGCGATTGGCTGGCGACCAGTCCAGGGTTTATCCAATGTGTCTTGTCCAAAGTCAGCTGACAGAAGGGAAGCAGAAAAAAATAGGTGGACAGAATTGTTTGTTTCTTCCTTGTACTTTGTAATTTTATTTAAAAAATAATAATTTACCTGTATGTTTTCTATTTTAAAAATGGTGATTACATATTTATTTTAAGATTTTCTTCTCATATTTTTTTCATTCTCTTTTATTATAATTTTCTACCATTTATAGTATTGTATTTTTAAGTGTTATTTTATATTTAAATTTTGTAGTTTAATCATTTTGTTTTGTATTTTTTAGATATTTTTTAATATAATTGTAAATTTAAAAAAATATATAATTTTTATATTTTAATGATTTTTGTATTTTATTTTCATCCATTTTTTTTCTTAATGCTGTATTTTTTATTTCACACTTTGTTTATTTATATATTTACTTATAAATACAACTTTTGCCTCAATTTATATTTGTATTTGATAGTTTAAGCATTTTGTTTTATATTTTTTACATATTATTTTTTAACATAATTGTAAATGTAAAAATGATCTATAATCAATTTTATTTTTTTAATGCTGTTTTTTTATTTATTTATTTTTATTATGCAGTTTAATAACTTTTGATTTGATAGAAAATGTGCATATGTCATGCTTGGCAGCAGACGACGTCTATTTCGTGCCGGTGTGCAAACCTTCCCGTTTGCGATTGCTGCCATATTTCACATCAAAAAGCAAAAAAGATGCACACATGAATGTTAATATGTCGCGTGCGTGAAAAATCAGCCAGCGACTGATTTGTCAATTGATTGTTTGCTTCCCGTGAGTTTTACTCACTGGAAGGTCTGCCAATCAATACGCTTGTCAAAGCTTCCTGCCGCAACTTTTGCCATCCACGTTAATGTTATGCTCATCAATAGAGCTTTTTTTTTTTTTTTTTTTCTGGAATCTTTATTGTATAACTGAAGCCCCCACTGCGAGGGGGCGTACCCCCCCCCGATTGATTAGGTATTAGCGGCAACACCTCGGACGAGCGGCCGCTTGTTTGCCACGTACGGGAAAGCCGGCCAAACGATCGCTGCGTGTGAAGGCCAATATTTATAGAGGCCTTAACAAGTTCATTATTGCCATTTGGAAGGGGGGGGGGGCATTCCGTCAGGGGGGGGGGGGGCGAATGGGACCTTACGGGCCCCGCTCGGTACAGTCGATAGCCGCGCTCGTTCCTCAGGCGCTTTACGGCCGCGTTGACTTTTACGGCCGCCGCGGGCTCGCCGCCGAAGCGTTCCGCGGCTAACGGCGCTTTAATGGAGGGTCAGGTGTTAACGCTCTAATCTGCCCCGGGACACTTGGCGACCACTTGAGGATTTCGGACGGCAGACGCTTGTCGGGTTCCAGAGCTGCTTTCAACGGATGGAATGAACCGAGCTGCGGTGGAAATTGTGACATGCAGGGAAGACGCTGAGTCAGGGTGCACACATAGCTAGCTAGCTAGCTAGCTGGCTAGCTAGCTTGGTACCGGCCTGCTGTCGTGGTAAATATTATAGTGAAGGAAGGTTCGGCTCATTTGGGACACCCGAGTGTGTCACTGGAGCAGCAGCGGGGAATCTTTGATTGTGTCACGATTGGATTTGTTTCTGATTTTTGGGTTTGTGATTCGATTCAGAATCGGTTTTCGATTTTTCAGAACGATTTTTGCCTCAAAATGATTTGATTGACATGACAATGATTTCTGCTTCAATTTACAGATGTGCAACGTATCGTCATGATCTACTCCAGTTCGACTGGCTAATGCTAATTAGCGCGCTACTGGCGGCACATTTATCGCTCGAAACAACGGCTAATCATACAAAACGCTTCAGGAATGTTTACAGAGAAGCATCTTAACATTACTCACCGGCATATGTTCTTCCTACGCTGCAAAAAAAAACTTTAACAGTGTATCAGATCACGCGGAACCACACTGCCCCTAAGTGGACAAATCGTGTACAACATGAACAGCGCTCCCAAGAAAGGCACGCACAAACAAGGGCGAGGCAGTATAAAATAATTGAAATTAATTGATTTGGGGACATTTAAAATCTTAGGAGAATTGATTTTTTTTTTTTGGCACACACAGAAGAGTTCAGAAAGCATTTGGCGTCCAATTTAAAAAATATTTGAATTGTACACAGTAATAATATAATAATAATAATAATAATATCATTTTATCCTTCCGTCTAAGAAACTTGGGCCGCTAGGCAGCGAACCGCCAGGCTCCCCCGTTCTGTCTCCCTCTGCTGGGCTCTTTTTTTTTTCATCTTTCTTGGACGGGTTGCGACCGTGAAGACAAATTCCTCGTGTGTTTTTACATATTTGCCCGATAAATGTGATTAATAGTCGGGCAAACGTTTCTCCACTTTCTCTTTCGACGATGTTGTTTTGGAGTCACGGACCCGCCTTCAGTCCTGCTCCCTCTTTTTTTTTTTTTCCCTGCCAGCTCGCCCACTTAACCTCATATTTCACAGCTCAACTACAGCTAATCCCCCCCCCCCTCCACCCCCCCCCCCCCCGAACAGCGCTCCCTATACCGCCGGAGCACGCTTAATTACACACAATTAAAGGCAAACGCTAACGAGAAAATTGCTCCGTTATGAATCGACTTCAAAAGGAGTGAGGAGAAGAAAGGGGGAGAAAAGTTGGCCGCGGGTGAGAGGAAGAGGAAGAGATACCAAACCCCCCCCCCCCCCCCCCCCCCCGAGTGGTCTCAGTGGAAGGCAGTAAGCAAACAATCTGCTGGCAACACCTCAAGCTGTGGACTACAAAACGATATTATCATATCACACAAGTTGGAAAGCACGTCTGCCTTTAAAACGCAACTTTATCCTCAGTAACGAAAAAGCACGTTAGCCAGCAATGTTATTAATTCGATAGTGGAGCCTCCGATACACTGCCTTGCAAAAGTATTAGTATATATATAAAAAAAGTATAGTTAAGTATTATATATATATATATATATATAAATATAAAAATCCCATTTTGACGCTGTTGCTAACCAAAACAGCAACACCTATCGAGGCACGTGCGAGGCCTTCTCGGATGAATTTGAGATTCACAGCATGTTGTAAAAGGATGCACCAACGTTGTGGAATTTAGATTGCGATTAATCGACAGGTAATCGATTTTCAAATTAATCGGCAAGTATTTCAGCACATCAACAGTAATTGTTCGCTTATTTCTGTAGTCGTTCATAGAAGAATTAAATCACTATGCGATTAAGAAGTACGAAATAAAAAACAGTAATCCGGGGAAAAAAATGCTTTCGTAAAACACCTTAATGCATAATTGAAATGAATCCGATGAGACGATTAATCGATTTTAAAATCATTCAATAGTGACATCACAATTGGAATTAGTTTTAAATTCTGCTTTCACTTCACATAAATTTCAAATTGTATTGTGAATCATTACCACATTCGAACCTGAATTTTCAAACCCATTTTCCATCTCTAAAATCCTCCCCACTATTTGACGCCTCCCTCCAAGTAAGTGAGCACGAAACCGGGTTCCCGTGTCAACCCAGCAATTAGACTCCTCCCGGTCCAGTCTTGAGCGCGCCGAACGAAAAACGAATAAACTCTCATTTGGATTATTTACGTCCACTTTTCGTGCCGGCGCCAGGGAAGGCGCTTGCGCGTTGCCGGCGGATGTGCCGGCAACGCTAATAAGTGCGGCGGCTACAGTGATAACAATTAGATTTGATTTCATTTGAGAATGCCTCCACAGCTGCTCCCCACTCGCACCCGCTAGCCCCGCCCCTCCCTGGCTCTCCTCTCCCCCTAGATTAAAGTGGGTGTGTTAATTCGGCGGTGTAGCGATCGAAGGGCTCTGGCAACAATGGGAAATGGGCTATTGATCAGAACAGCTCAGATTAAGACTCGCCACTGGAGCTCTTTCTTGCTTTCTTTCTCTTCCCCTTTCTCTCCGTTTCCCACCTTCTTCCTCCTGTCTTCCTGTCTGTCCTGCTTGTGTCAGCCCCCTAACCAAAAAAAAAAAAAAAGAATCCCTTTCCTCCCTCTGCCGGCGTTCGCATGCAACTCAAAGGGTCTACGAAGATTTGCTTGTCCGTCCTTGGGAAAAGGAAGGCCGCCAGATTTGCATAAAACACTCAAAACGTCACTTGCTTTAATCCACCAGAGGGCGCCGATCTGAATCAATAGTCACACGCGAGACAACAAAACGGGGTAAACGCATGCTGATATCTAAGCCTGCTCGAAATCAAAAAAGGCTCGAGTTAGTGGGATGGAAGTAGAGCTGGGTATCGGTTCAAATCGCCGCAATCGATTTGATTTCGATTCACAAGAGCTCCGTTCAATTTGATTTCGATTTATTTTATTTT
Organism: Leptonotus elevatus; assembly: GCF_054856555.1. Classification (NCBI taxonomy): domain Eukaryota; kingdom Metazoa; phylum Chordata; class Actinopteri; order Syngnathiformes; family Syngnathidae; genus Leptonotus; species Leptonotus elevatus. The sequence goes on from NC_141244.1 coordinate 25,712,304, forward strand.
TTTATTTATTTTTTCCGATTCGATTCACTTAGTTCAATCCGATATCGATTCATTATGGAACATCGATTCTTCTGAAATAACAAGGACATAATTTAAAAAAATAACAAATACTAACATTACATTCCAAATTCAATTTTGGTTATGAAATTGGTTAAGTGATTTATTTATTAATGAAAATAGAATCACTTAAGTGCTAAACAAACATTGACATCATCATGGATGAGATGAAAATGGTTTCATAATTCTAGTTCAATCATCGTAAATATAAATTAAAAAGATTCTAAATTGTTTAAAAGTGCAATAATAATCAGGTCATTCATAAATATAAGAAAACACTTAAATTCACGCAGTTAATTTCAAGAAAACGGTAAGATACAACTAATTGTGGCCTTTAAAATTACATTTTCTTGTTGATTTATGGGGAAAAAAAGAGATATTAAAATAATCAATTCATGGTTTTATGAATCGATATCACGATCGAAAAGGAAAATCCGATTTAATATCGATTATTCGATATATTTTTTTTAAACCCATCCCTCGATGTAACCACGTCCAAACGTCACGATGCAATAAATATCACAATATGAACCTCATGATGATCGTTTTCACGATATATTGGCGACATCGAAAAAGTTCAGGATGCTGTATAAGAACTCACAATAAAGCTCACATTGGAATAACAGCACAATATTGTGTTTTTGTACATAACAGGCCAAAACATGCCTAATTAATATCAAACTGCACTAATAAACTTACCACCAGAGGGTGCTAGAACTGCATAAATGGAATACAAAAAAATATATATTTATACATGGCCCTAATACGCCGTCGTAAGAAAGAGCAAATACATGACAGATTTTTTTTAGGGCGGGGGGGGGGGGTGTTTAGTATGACATTAAATACTGCAATGTACCCTGAATTTGTCATATGGAAGATGTTGTTGTCTTTTACTAAAACCTAAACTGATGCAGTCGTGAAGCCATAAGTTTAGTATGAAAATACACTCGACTGTAAATATGAAATGCCAAACAGTAAATACGCTAGTAACCATATCCATCGACCCCCCCCCCCCCCCCCCCACCCAAAAATGGACCAGTGCCGGCCGTACTGGACTGTTTGTTCGCCAGCAGCACACGGCGCCCCCGCCGGCCCTTTTAGCACCTGACATGACCTCAAGTGGACACGCGTTCAGGTGCGATCTCACATAGCAATCCGTCACGGGGATGGGGGGGGGGGGGGGGGCACCCCAATAAAAATGCGCGTCCGTCAAAAGCGCGGCAAAATTAGCTGTCATGATGGGGCCCCGGGACACCAGACATTGGATTTGCATCGAATGGACATAAAAAGCCGGCAAATGTGAGCGGACAGCAAATCCATACGGTGAAAAGTGAGCCGGGGATCCTCGCCTCTACTTATATTAATGAACTCAGTCAATGGGGACGCGAAGGGTCCGTTCTTCATCCTCTTGCCGAGCACGGCCGCTCCGTCAAACGGTCCTCGCCGGCGTCGGCGGCACGCCGGTGCTTAGAGCTTACCGGCATGTTTCGCTGCGTCTGCTGCACCAGCTTTTGCCCTTTGACGATGATAGAACACGCGCGCGCGCGCGCACGCACGCACACACACACGTTGGCGGTCACATCAACATTGGTCGGACCCTCGGGGGACTCGCGACGATCGGCGACGCTTTCGTCTGCCGAGCGTGTGACGTTCCCTGGACGTGGTGGGCAACAAGTTTTGGGGACAAAAGTTAACACTAGGGGGCGCATAGACTTACTTACTTTTCATACTATAACATTGTTCAGGAATTGTTAAGTTATGAATAAATTCATCATTAACTCTTATTTACAGTCTACGCCTTTTCGTGATCAGGTCGGCCTGCAAAAAATCGATTTTTCTTTCTTTCCCCTTTTTTCCCTTTTTTTCTATTTTCTTTCTTTCTTTCTTTTTTCCTTTTTTCTATTTTTTCTTTCTTTCTTTCTTTTTTTCTTTCTTTCTTTCTTTCCCCCTTTTTTCTTTATTTTTCTTTTTTTCATTCATTCTTTCTTTCTTTCCCCTTTTTCCCCTTTTTTCTTTTTTCTTTCTTTCTTTCTTTTTTCTTTCCTTCTTTCTTTTTTCTTTCCTTCTTTCTTTTTTCTTTTTTCTTTCTTTCTTTCTTTTTTCTTTCCTTCTTTCTTTTTTCTTTCTTTCTTTCTTTCTTTCCCCCTTTTTTTCTTTCTTTCCCTTTTTTCTTTCTTTCTTTTTCTTTTTTTCATTCATTCTTTCTTTCTTTTTCCCTTTTTTCTTTCTTTCTTTTTCTTTCTTTCTTTCCTCCATTTGCAGCCGCAATGTGAAAATAAGCAGCAAACTATCTGCAGGGGTGTCCAACCCCCCCCCCCCCCCAAAAAAAAGGTTGAATGTGGGGGCAGTTTGATCAGAACTTGTTACATCTGCTTCTCCTGAATTATCTTTCCAATCGTCCGTCCGTCCGTTCGTCCGTCCGTCGCTAAATGGACACTCATGAGTTAGGTATCTATTTAGCTAGCTAGCCAGCTAGCTAGCTGGGTATCTATCGAAAGCCAGTTTCAACGTGTCCTCACGGGTTTCTTACCGTTTAAGCCGTCCGTCCACACGATGTCGCGTTTTCGCATCTCGAAAGCGATCGCCTTCGAAATCGGGCTCCAGAGTGGAAAGATTTCAAAAACGCTTCCCGTACGCGTCCGTCCGGACGCCATATGCAGGATACTCCTCCGGCGATGACGTAACGGTCGGTAAACAAACATGGCGACGCAGCAAAGAACCGGACTTTCGGAGCGAGTGACGTGACTATTTCGTCTTTTACTGACCGCAGACAATGAAAAGCGTAAACGACGTCTCTTCGCGTGATGGCGTTGTCCGTGCGTCGCCGGCTTACGTCGGGACGGGTTCTACCTTTTCAGGTGTGTCCACACTGCATAACTTGGCCCAAGGATGGCGAGAGTGCTTCTTTTTTTTCCTCTTTCAGTTGTTTCTCTTATTATTCTCCAAACGCTTGTCTTCCAAATGGTCCACATTCGAACCCAAGAGCCTGCCCATGCAAATGAGCTCGACTCACTCGGACAAATCAAGAAATTCAACTCCATTTTCCCCAACGCCAATTTGTGCTTTTGAATGCTTGCAGGACTTGGAGTCCGCAAATCCCGGCTTTTGCCGTCCCGTCTGATCCGCTCGTCAAATGAAGTCCAGCGTTGCGCTCCAAGTGACTTTCGCGGGTTAACCCAATTGATTATGGAGCGGCCCATTGGTGATCAATTCAACAATTAAAGTGTGTTGAGGGCCCGGTCGATGACGGCCATTTCTCCTCGCCGACTCCTCGCTGGATGCATTGGGAAGCGAACGCAGCACGGCGCAGGGTTTTGCGTGAAAACTAAAAAAACTAAAAAAAAAAAAAGCCTGCAGCCGCTACGGGGCTCGACCTCTCGTTAGCCACGTTTAAGGATTTCACGCGCGCGCACACGCACACACACTTCCACTCATGCTTGTTTGATGTTTGAAAAGCCAACTGGCAGCTCTCCAGCAAGCAGTCCCTCATTCCCTGTCCTTGAGGGGGGGGGGGGGGGGGGGGGGGGGCTTTCTTGTCAGACATCCTCCCCAATGATGTAAAAATATTTTAAATGCTACATATAATAATAATAATTTATATATATATACACAAATGTTATATCTGTTCTAAAAGTACTATAAAATGTACAATAAATATTTTTTTAAGTTTTCATACTCTTGTTAACATAAAAAAAGAAAAAAATTAAACTAATAGAAATATGGCTGCATCTCTTAGTTACACACACAGTAATTTAATAATAATTAAAAAAAATTGAGTTAAAATTAAAAAGATGGACACTACTGTAAAAAAAAACCCGAGTGTGATATAGATTTGTGTTGAGGTCATTTTTATGCCACTAGATGGCATAATTGCATTTGTAAGACATTGGTGACAGCTCAGTGCATTTTTCTTTTCATATTAAGAGCTACCTCATCTTAAACATGAAGCAACTTATATATATATATATATATATCACAATGTATCATAATGTATTTAATTGAAAACATGTTTTAAATTGAATCTTAAAAAATATCACACTTTTTTTTGCTTGTGAAAATTTTATATTGTTTTTCCAAACAAAATTCCCCAAGAGAGACGACTAGATGGGACTGGAGAGTTGAAGTTGATCCAACTATCGGCTGTTAGAAAACTACACTTTTCCTGTTTTCTTCATTTCAAAGGCAAATTGTAGAATTGCGACATGATGCCCTCCAACTGACCAATGGAGACTTCAATATTTTGCTCCTCGATTGATTGATTGGTTGATTGATTGATTGCAGAGTTCTGCTGCTCCTTAAAAAAACTTAAAAGTCATTCAATGTAATTTGCTTAAATGAAGGCTTTAGATGTCATAGAGGAGCATTAAATACGATGTCAAAAAGACTTCAAAATATAAATGCAATCGTTCATGCTTTATTTTACGTACAACATTGTGCAAAGGAGTCACTAAGACACAATTTAGCAATAATAAATGTGATTTAAAAAATAGATGTTGGGTGAAAAGTGGAACGATCCTCTACTTGGGTTCATTTGACCCAAATTTGAGTCAAGAAATCTTTGAGTGTAAAACAACTCCTTTACTTGGGTCCAAAAAAAATGGGGCCATTTTGTATAAAACAACCCAGAAAGTTGGCTCAAATTGACCCAAGTAGAGGATCGTTCCACTTTTGACCCAACTGTTTTTCGAGTAACATACTGTTCCTGTCGCCAACGTCCAACATGAAACACTAATGCTACCTAGTGGCAGACAGTTACCTCAACACAAATCTATGACTCAATGTTTCACACTCCTTTTAACTGTTAACTGTAACTTTATGAATGACTTATTCTCTTTTTTTTTCCCCCCACCATGTAAGACCCATAAATTTTCATCACAATTGCAAGATTGCATGGCATTATCAAGTATCAGTACTCGGTACCAGTGAGTACTCGAATGGAAATACTTTGAGTGTTAGCAGTGCATCCCGATTAAAACCCAGACCAAAATCCAGTAGAAAATCTGTGGGAGAAAAATATTTATTATTATAATTATTATTATTATAATACACACACAGTCCCATGACAGAAAAAAAAACATATCAACAAGAAAAAAAGGTCAAACAACCAACTACCTACCATCAGTTCCATTAAAATGTTCTGTAAGAAGCTAAAACCCAGACTTAAACCCAATAGAGAATGCATGTGGGTGCCTTAAAGAGAGACAAAATGCCCTCCAGACAAGCTGCTTATTTTGGGGGCCTTGAACCTACAACTTCAACGTCCCTACGGGGCATTTCGGAAGGGCATATTGGCAGAATCACACACACACGCACACACGGGCGCGCACACACGGGCGCGCACACACTTGCCGGCCTCATATATGAGACACGGGAGCGGAAACGGGTCGAATCCTACTTCAAATTCTCCTTCCTCTCGGCTTGTCGACCGGGGAAAACAAACCGACCCGAGGCACCGCGGATGGGGATTTACTAATTAACTACTTACACACACACAAACACACACACGCGCGCGCGCGCGTAGGAAAGAGAGAGAGAGAGGTCCACCCCCCCCTCGCCCCTCGCCCCTCCTCCTCCTCGCATCCATCCATCCACTCCCCCCCTCCTCCTCGGCTGCATCTCTCTCCTCCCGTGTGCTGTCCTCGGCGGGTTCAGGTTGCTAGTCGAGTGTTACCTCTCGACGCGCGCGTTCGGATGGACTGACAGCTTTGCTCACTTTCCCTCCAAAAAAGAAAAAACAAGAAAGAAACGAGAGAGAGGGAGAGAGAGAGAGAGAGTGACAAAAACAAAACAGCAGCGCTAAAAAACTGCAGGTGAGTTTGACCTTTTCGCTGCCTGACCTCGTTCGCTTTGTCGCCGTTTTCCGCGTCGCTTCTGTATTGTGCGCGTCGGGGAAAAGTTGCGAGTGAGCCCGAGTGACGCGTCACGCGCGTTTTGGACGCGCGGATGCATCGGCGTCTTTTGATTTCGACGGTTTAGTTTGTGCCGGGTTAGTTTATTTATTTATTTATTTATTTATTTTTTGGGGGGAAGGACGGCAGCGCAAGGAAAAAGTTGCGCGTAATTTACGCACGATTGCGAATCGCTTTCTTTTGAATTGGGATCGTTTACATTGACTTAATTCCGATTTAAATATAAACACACACACACACACACACGCACGTGTAGCTAAAGTGTATTCCAACGCACACGCTATATGTTGGGCAAGTGGTGGGAGGGTGCGTTAGGTTCTCCGTCCGCCTTGGCCCGGATTAGCCTCTTAAAGTGCGTCCATTTGTTGGAGCTCTCACCTCCACGCAGCCTTGCATCCATCAGTCAATTAAACATGCGCGCGCGCGCACACACACACCGCGAACACGCGCGCAAGCACCGAGCGCGCAAAAAACAAACATTTCGTGCCTTTCTCGGTGATGTTTTGACGCATTCATGTTTCATTTCTCATGCTTTTTTTTTGTGTGCGTGTGGCTGCACAACTTTTTCTTCTTCTTTTTTTTTTTGCACTCATCTTCTTTTCAAAGTCGCCTCACTCGTTCGGCGCGAATTGTTTAGATATATATTTGAACTCGTGGGATTTGAAAGCCAAAAAAAAAGAATATTGGGGATGTTTGCTTTCGCTTTTTGTTTATTCGTCCAAGCAGCTTTTGATACATATGCATGAAGCATACCGAGTGTGTGTGTGCGCGCGCGCGCGCGCGCGTGTGATCCCGTCAACGATTTATGTCGGCATACGTGCAGATAAACAGTGTTTGCCAATCGATACACGCATGTAACTATTGCAGATGAAGAGGCCAATCAATGGATGCACTCAATCCACAGTCCGTCTTCTTCTTGGTGTTTTTTTTCACACACACGCTGTCAATAAGCAACTTTTCGTCAGTTGGCCATGTTGCGGAACCGGAATTTATTTTAAAAATAATAATAATAATTTATAAGGTGAATATTTATATCGCGTGGACTATCAGCAAACAAATAACGCGCAGCAAAATCAGTCATTATCATTATTGCATATCAACAGCAAGCGTTATTATTATTATTATTATTCATGTTATTATCATTATTTTGTCGTTATGGACTTTTCGTTAGAAAACGTTTTTAAGGCAGTCAATTCCAACACAAATTGAAAAATGCCGACACATATTTGTTTTTACGTATCGATCAGTTGGGAGTGAATTGAAATTCAAGCAAAAAAATAGAACATGAATGAATGATGGAGCTCCTGTTATCGGCATGCGGCCTTTAAAGCCTCACAACGTCTCCTAATTATTATTGACTAATTATTGTAGTGCCTTTTAAAAAAAAAAAAAATCCATGGATTTATTTGTGGAAGTTGCCATGGAGCAGAATACGACATTTTAGCCGGACGAAAAAGTGATCTTAATAACTTAATTCTAATTCAATTCGTCGTATTCATTTGAGTGTTGACAAAAAAATGTGAGTTTGACTGCGATTGTTTTGCGTCAATTACAAACTGACTATAAAGTTATTATTTCCCTGCGGTTATTCGTTGTTTCTTTTTTCCCCTAAAGGCCTGCTTCTTCTTCTTCTTCTCCTTTTTTTCTTCTCCTGCTGCTGTCGGGTTATGTGGTATTGAATTTACGGAATCATCATCATCATCTTCTTCCTTTCCCGCCTTTTGAAGGCGTTGCGGTGTGCCTGAGCGGTGTCACGTGATGAAAGCGCGGCTGGTTAGCGCCTGCTGGAAATCGTTGCAGGCCGAGCGCGTCCACAACGAAGACAGTCGGGAGGCCCACAAATAAGAATTGCATTTCCTATGGCGAGAGAAAAGTCAAAAACATCCGCAAAATAAATTCAATAATTGATCCAAAACTAAAATATATTTTTTTCTTGGCCAGGAAAGTGATGATGAAAACGAGGAAATAGATTTGAGACAACCTTGATGTTTTTAATCAAACATTTATTTGAAGGACGTCATAGCGATCAGTTTTTTGACAGGTTCACTTTATATTTTTAATAGATATTATTTGTTTATAAGAGTTTTCTTGTGTGCTGTTTTATTATGCATAACGAAAATACAATTAAATGTTTTTTTTTAATGCAAAGTTGAAACATAAAAAAAAGATTTTCTGCAAAGTAAGTTTTTTTTCTATCTGTCATAAAACAGTAAAAACGTAAATAAAAGTAATTTACTGACAATAATTTGAACATTGAACATATAAACATTTAATTATTTACAGCGCAGAAAAATAATTTCCCATTTTTTTTCTCTCTCAGTTAACCGAATTTCTACCTTACCTGCGTTTGTTTTTGTTCCTTATGTTTTTTTGTTTTTTGTTTTTTTAGAGACGCCGAATTTTGTCGAGCCTGATCCGAACCGAGCCGAAGCGGCGAGCGCCTCCCCGTGCGAGGCCGACAGACGGCGGTCGGGCTTCGGCCTCAGGTGCATCGCTGAGGCGGGGCGACGCGGAGCCAAAGGCTGCAGGTAGGACAAACATACCTCAATGGTCTTTTTCCCACACAAACGCTCTTTTGCCTCGACGTCGATCACGACAAAATGTTCTTAATCCGCTTTTGAAAGTGTAAATAATTCAACATTGAAATGTGCGCGAGACCATTTGGAGTGCAATTGTAAAAAAAAAAATGATGAAATGTGTTTTAAAAGCCTCAGACATTGTCATCATGTTTAATGAACAACATTTTGCGGCATCTAAAAAGAGAAAGTAAAGACCTCAAATGTCGTGTCGCCAAATTGCACATAAATCACATTTTGAATGTTGCATGTTTATATAACTAAGCACATTTCAACTTTGCTTTCTTTCACTTTCTGTCAATTTGAAGAGCCAAATTAGACCACAAAAATAAAAAACACACACACACACATTGGCATGCAGGACTTCTAAAAGAAAGAAATCAATTAGATGTGGAATTATTTCAGCAAACAAAACTGGAAAAAGCACCTTATGAAAATGGACAGTTATATGACACGTGATTATATATATTTTTTAAATGCAATCGTTTTACAAAAAGACGCACAATCTGCATTCATCCTCTCATACTGAATCAAACTTTTCAATTTATTGCTTCCCTTCAATGTGTACGCATTTCGTCAACAGGATGTTTTCTAAATTCCCCTTTGACCTCATCCCAAAAGAAGAAATCAATCTAGTGTGGTGGGGAGTCGTTTTCAATTACCCACCACGGTTATTGAAAAAAAATAAAAATAATAATTATATAAAGAAATAGAGAAGGTGAACTTGTACTTCTTTTTGTGACATTTGTGAGTGGTAGTTAGTGTAAAATGGAGAAGTTGGCTGCAGATACGTGACCAAAAAAAAATTCAGATAAAGTTACAATTACTGACTTGTCTGCTGTATTTGCATAAAAATAATAATAATAATAAAAAAAAAATATATATATATATATAATTCTTGGGGATTCTCAATTATACACGATACATATTTTGATCCACCCCGAAAATATTGAACTTTTTTATGTGAGAGGGGGATTCCCTCCATTTTTCTGGATTACATTTTAATCCAACAATTAAGGAGAGTTTTTTCTGCTATATTTAAAAGACGGTGTTCGTTTTCAAACTATATGTCTTTCAAATTGCGCTTTACAATCATAACATAAATAAATTGAATGTGAACAAAACTGAACAGTTTGTTCATCATGATGAATTGATTGTGACTGTGCGGGATAATCCAGTTGTTGAGTTTCGCAACTACCGCGAGTGGCTCGCTAAACGACAGTAACATTAGACGTTCTTTGCAGGGGATAAAGAATATATGCACGTGAGCATGGTTGAATTGTTTGTCTACATGCGCAATTCAACTCCCTTTTGTGTTCAAATATCCACATAGATGCTAACTGACTGTTAGCGCGGCAATGGCGTTCTGCATTGTTTGTTAGCGTTAAGCCAAGCGGACTTTTCAAAGGAAAATGTGTGCGGTTATTTTTAATACAGGACATGTAATTGTCTTTGATGTTTAGTTTTTGAGTAAACTGGGACAGGTCCAAAACCTGGTTTTAGGAAGAATCGCTCGTTGGTCCGTGTGCGAAAACGCTGCGTGCCTTTCCTGCCTTGATTTACAACATTCAACGTGACGTCGCAGCCGACTCCTCAAAGGTGCGCCGGCGCCGGCGGCCATTAGCGCTGAAAATGGGAGCCGTGAAGGTTTCCGAACCACACACACACACAACGCACACTTTCCCGTAAGTCTTCCTGTGTGATACAGGACATGTAATTGTCTTTGATGTTTAGTTTTTGAGTAAACTGGGAGAGGTCCAAAACCTGGTTTTGGGAAGAATCGCTCGCTCGCCGGCATGTTTGTTTTGAAGTGAGTCCGAAAAACGGGTTCACGTTCGTCCGTGTGCGAAAACGCTGCGTGCGTTTCCTGCCTTGATTTACAACATTCAACGTGATGTCGCAGCCGACTCCTCAAAGGTGCGCCGGCGCCGGCGGCCATTAGCGCTGAAAATGGGAGCCGTGAAGGTTTCCGAACCACACACACACACACACACACACGCACAACGCACACTTTCCCGTAAGTCTTCCTGTGTGATATGAGCCCTTCGGCCGGTCTTCAAATGTGCATCTCACTATTCATTATTCAGCGATCATTACTGGTTGCGCTCGTGGTACACGTGGAGAAGATTGCTGGGGGGGGGGGGGGCAGTGGGGGGGGGCAGTTGAGAAGACCCCCCCCCAGCTCCTCACTTCTTGTCTGCACATAAGTACTAACTTGTAGCGCAACGATAAGAGTGTCAGCTTTCCATCTATCTCTGGCATCGGCGCTTGGCGGAGTGGCTGCGAGGCGTGAAAGGTCACTTAATCAATGGCGTGCAATTTGACAAATCCCCGCCGCCGCTGTTATCGCCCTCGCGGGCATTTTGAAGCGGCGCGAGGAACGCACGGCCGATAAACGCCTTGATCCCGGAGGCGAGCAGCCGGAATGGACCGTCAGACTCCGAAGCGGGACGTGCGCGGAAAAAACAAAACGTTTGCTTTTAGCTTAGCGTGTCGTTCGCTAGCTCAACTCGCTGAATGGTAGCCATTTGCACTCAGCACAATTGTAGCGGCATCCATTTTAGAGCACTGCGCCGTTACTGATTTTTTAAGACCCGCAGAAGGAGATTTTGACATCAACGTCTACCAAATGAAAAAAAAATGGACTCTCTTCTTTCACCGGACAAAAAGTTTGATTCCACCTTTTTTTGCCAAGCGGCAAACGAGATCGTGATGAGGAGCAGCCGCGGCGAAAGCCAAACTGTGGCAGGGTTTTGACTTTCTGGACCTGGTTTTTCCCATCTCTGCCCAAATCCGGATTTTTATGTAAATGGTCATACCAAGCAAAACTACGAGGGCCTATTAAGGCCACGTATAAATATATTTTTTTAGAATATTCCGGGAAAAAAACTCGCAAATTTGCCACGTTATAAACTCGTACATTTATATTTATATTTATATATTTATAAAGTAGCAAATATGTATAAAGTATTAGGGCTACATATAAATATATATTTTTTTTAGACGGCAGGGGCAATATTCCGATCATCAAATAGCAAAAATGCACATATAATTGACCCCAATTAAAATGCATGGTTTCAAAACGATGATAAACCCCTCGAACCCTTCAAAAAACATTGACAAACATTCAATATAACATGTAACTTTTGACTGAGATTTTCTATTCAAAATAGTGCTGCTACCCTCTGCTGGCGGTTCAGTACATCAGACTCGTATCAACCCCAATGAAAAAAATAAAAATAAAACTCGAGTCATTCTTAGCATATAATTGATTAATGCTAACACAAAGTACATATTTAACCCTTGAAGCAACTGATATTTGACTGACATTGACAAGCACGTATTCCTTATCCTCTGTGAGGAGTTGCGACGCCAACGCTGTTCTTTGCAGTCGTTCATGCAAAGCCTAATAAAAAGCCTCCCTCCCAATAGAAACAGCTGCTTCAAACCAAAATGGCCGACTCCCCTTTCAAAACGGAGCCCTTGACATTTTTTTTTTGCCGCGTCCCGTCCTGAAAGACGCGGAAGTTCGCGTTGATCGGCGACACTTGCCCCTTTTCAAGGTTTTTCCAGGGGGCGCTGTTGCTACTGCAGCCAGCAGCTCCGAGCTGGAAGGAAACAAAAGAAAGCCGCGAGAGGTTCGGAGGCGTCGTGTGGCGCGTTTAGGCAGCCTGCAGCTGAGTGCAACCAACAGGAAAATGAGATTTTTTTTTTTTTCCTTCTATCCGACAGACCGGGCCTCGTCTTCCTTTTTGTTTTTCAGCATACATTTTCCAAATAACTGTACGCAAATTGTATGTTTGTGGCGGTGAGGCCGCTCGACGTTTTATGCGCGCAAGCAAGCGCGACGGCTCGCTTTTGGCTCGGTGACGCAATATGTGGCTCGTTTTTTTTCCTCTCCTGTCGTTTTAAAACGTTCACACTGATTGTCAACAATTGAACGCTGTAAAAACAGTTGGGTCAAAAATGGGCCGATCCTCTACTTTGAGTCAAGAAATGGGTCTTTTAGTGTAAAACAAGTCATAAATGTTGGTCAGATCCATTACTTGGGTAAAAAAAAAAAAAAGGGGGGGGGGGGTCATTTTGAATATAACAACCCAGAAAGTTGGGTCGAGTTGGCCTATAAAGTGGATCGATCCTTTATTTGATCCATAATTGGGTTACTTTTGACTCAACTGTTTTTAGAGTGTATGTTTGTGACTTCTTAGTGCAGTGAAGCAGCATGTGGCTCTTTACCCTCTGTCATTTTGAGCGTTTTGTTCCGAGGAGCTGCACTCAATTGTATGTTTTTGATCACAAGGTGGCTCAGTGTTAAGTATGTTGATGTGCGCAGCAACTGCCTTTATACTTGGTGAAGCAGCATGTGGCTCATGAGCCAATGTCATTTGGAACATTATGTTCCGTGTATGTTTGTGATCACCGAGCGTGACGCCAGTTGCCGTGTTGATCCCAAGACCTTGTCGACGGCATTAAGGGCACTTTTGCCCTTCTTTCTTCCAAAAAGCACTCTAAAAAAAAGTTGGGTCAAAAATAACCCAACTATGGGTCATAAAAATTGGTCTTTTAGTGTAAAACAACTCATAAATATTGGTCAGATCCTTTACTTGGGTCAAAAAATTGGGTCATTTTGTATGAAACGACCTAGTAAGTTTGGTCAAATTGACCCATAAAGTGGATCGATCTATTTTTGATCCATAATTGGGTTACTTTTGACTTAACTGTTTTTAGAGTGAACAAACTGGAAGGGCAACTCTTGGTGGTGTTTATGTGAGATTCCTTACCTTACGTCTTATTGTTGTGGTGGCAGCTGCGCGAGTGATATACGAGGGAGCGAGCGAGAGAGGGACCGAGAGAGGGAGCGAGCGAGAGAGGGAGAGAGAGAGCGAGCGAGCGAGCGAGGGCCTTACCAGAAGAGAGATGAAGTCAACTTGTCGCCGCTCAGTCATTAATCCGATTTAAGAGCAATTAAGGTGAGACTGATTCCTTCCTGAGCGGAGGAAGAAACGGACGATGAGGGCGGGAACGAAGAGGGCCGACCAGGCGGGAAAGGAGGACCACAAACACGACTCGTTTGGGTGTTCGTAAGGAACACGCACAACCATGCAATCACATGGGTCCAAAATAACCCAAATTAACCCAAATTGGGGCAAGAATGAACGACCCAACTTTTGAGTTGGGTTAAACCACAAAGCAACACAATTTTTTGTGGTTGTTTTGTGGTTGTTTTGTGGTTTATTCATTTGACCCAACTTTTTGGGTTCATTGACTAACCCAATTGAATTGGGTCAAAAATGAACCAAGCCAACTTTGTGAGTTATTTAACCCAAAGAGTTGGATCAAATGAATAACCCCCAAAGCAACCCAATTTTGGGGGGTTGTTTTGTGGTTTATTCATTTGACCCAACTTTTTGGGGTTCATTACAAACCCAATTGAATTGGGTCAAAAATTAACCAAACCAACTTTTGGGAGTTTTAGTATTAACCGAAAATGTTGTGTAAAATTAAATTAATAACCCACAAAGCAACGAATTTTTGGGTTGTTTTGTGTGTTATTCATTTGACCCAATTAAATGGAGTTCATTGACTAACCCAACTGAATGCCAACACATAAACATTGTACAAACAGTTACAAGTAAACAGTAAAGTTAAAGTAAACAAATCCTAATAAACTTAAAATATTCATCTGAAACCATGCCCAAAGATGCACATTCTAAAATAAACCTACAGCTATCGCTTTCTGTAGGCGTAAAAAGCAGGATTGATGATTTCCATCCATCCATCTTCAGCAAAAAAAAAACTAAGCTATTTTCATTTGTCTTCTTCCAAATTAACACCATCTTAACCTAAATAAATAGGCCGCCATCTAGTGGTTGACAGTAAAATTACACCCAATATTAATGAGAGTTAGACCAAAAATTGTTCTTATTAGCTGTTTAAAAAAAATCTGGAAAATAGCAGGACCACAAACCTGGATCGGTTTAAAAAAACAAAATTGTGGGAGAACGTCACACTTGTTTGATGGTCAACAAAATGAAGGTTAAAAGGAGGACAAAAGACAGAAGGACAAAGCGGTCTTTGAAAGGACGACAATCCTCCCGCCGCAATCCGCGCTCTCATGTTCCTGATGTGTATCACCTGTGCTGTCGACACGGGGGTCCCTCCGCCACCGTAGCGCGGCGGTGTCCGTTGGGAGATGGTACGCGGCGATAGCCGGGCGCCAGTGTGACACCAGCACAACGGTACATAAATCAAACGCACACGCAGGCGCGCTCCTCGCGTTTGTCTGGCACCCGCGATAGCGGCCGACCGCGTAGACTCAGCGAGGCGTCGCCATGCCTTGTAAGGTGCGAGAGTAATGTTGTGTCTACGCCATTGTTAAGTCCTCACTTTGCTTGCAGGCAAATGTAATGACCACAAACTAAAATGCAGGAAACCGCATCCATCGCAGGTTCCAGTATCATGTTCCTGCTTTTTCGTGGATTATTTTATTTGGCATGTTTTATAACTCTATTTTGTTCTGCCTTCTGTTTATTTGGGTGTCATTTCACTGCCGGCCATTAGATGGTGGCATACTATTTAAGAATTCAGCTCCGCACCATTTTTGCTGAAGATTGTTGATTGTCAAATCCTCTTTAATCCTGCTTTTTATGCCTACAGAAAGCAACGGCTGTAGGTTTGTTTTATAATGTCCATTTTTGGGCATGATTGTTGAATGTGTCGTGTGAGATACGTTGAGTTCGTCGATGTCGCGGTGAAGCTCCTCAATTCGCTCCAATGTAGTTCCATGAAACCAAGATGGCGCCAAAGTAATGCCTTGAGATACAAATGTAATTCATTCCCTGATCAAGCTCATAACTCAAATCACGTGTATCTCAAATCATCTTTCCCAGTGAAATGATCATGAAAAAAACCGTTAAAAATGTCAGGAGAAAAAATTGCACTTTTTAAATTGTACTTAAGGAAAACAAATAGTAATGACGTAATCGTTACAAAACTGATTAAACAATTTTCATCTCACTTTGCATGAATGGCCGTTGAGCAACGGACGTCAGCTCCTTGCAGAGGATAAAGAATACATGACTGAGTGTTGCTGAATAGCTAGATACAGTATTTTCAAATATCAGTTGCTTAAAGGTTTATATGCACGTTTCCCATTACACGTTAGCATTAGCATTAAGATAGCAGACAAAAGGTTACATGTGTTTGCGTCTGTATTGTATGTGTTAATCGCTAGGCTGCTTCTCAGAGATGTATAGATTGTTGATGCAGTATTTCTTACTTCCACTTTTTTTTTCTTTGATGTTCTCAAGTGGCAAATTTGCGACATGCGCCGCGGCAGCGTTAAAAGAACGGAATTGCATTGACTTTAGTGTAAAATGACGCTAATCCGCTCCAACTTTCGAGCAGTGCTCAACGTCTCATCCGCCCGCCAAGACCGGCTTCATTTGAGTGGTGCTGGTGTCGGATCGAGAGGCCATTTGGCTGCTGCTGACAGGAGGCGGCGGCGGCGGCGGCGGCGGCGGCGGCGGCGGCGGCGGCGGCGGCGGCTATCGACGGAGCCCCGCCGCGATGGGCCGCCGACCGGTCCCGGGGCCCCCGCGTCCAAAGCGTTTGTGGCGTTTAATACACTGCAGCCCCTCGCCCCGCATGCCACTGCCACGGGGATCAATATGCACTGGGTTAGTGAGAAATGGACCATCTGATGCACACTCAGAAGAGGAGGAGATGTGTTGGGGGGGGGGGGGGCTAGAGGGGGGGGGGCGGAGTGACAGCAACTGTGGGGAGGGATGGGGAAAGATTTAAAGAGAAGAAGAGAAGTGGAAGAGACGAAGAGCGTGATTAAAAGACGGCGTGGTGGAGAAAGACATTCAGCGGAAGAGGAGGAAGCAAAAAGAGGTGGATGGAGGAAAGGGGGGGGGGGTGCGAGGGGGGGTCACACAGAGATGAGGAGGAACAGAGGGGAGGGAGGTAAAATTTCCATCAGGTTTTCAATTGGGGCCGATCAATAGTGTATTAGAGCTCACCTTGACCCCGTCTCTCTCTCTCTCTTTCTCTCTCCCTCTCACCCCCCCCCACCTGCTTTTCTCCCCAACCCAGGCTAGTCTGCCTCGCAGCAGGGGGGGGGGGGGGGCAACTTGGTGGGGGCTGCAATACGGACTCTCTTTCAAAGTGGCAGAAAATGGCACAATGGGAGCAAAGAAAGAGGAGAAGTCGGTCGGAAAACGAGTTGTGAGAGCAAACGCCTGATGTCGTCGTCTCGGGTACGCGCGTAAACTTTTGGGGGTGGGGGTGGAGGTGGGGGGGGCTTCTGGGTAACAAGGCGTTCAAGCCAGTAGTGAATGACGTTTACTCGTCTCTGGACATTTGCGATCATCAGAACTCGGGCCAAACTGATGAATCGGCCGATATTAGCTTTTCTCTTCTTTTTTGAGTCACATTAACGTATTACCTGCCGTTCGGAACCATGAAAAGGTCAAAGGTTGACACCAATGCTAACAGAGGATTATTTGTACACACATTTTGTCAAAAAACAATAAAAACTCATTCCAGTTGTAATTAAATTAAATTAACTCATTCACTCGCAGCCATTTTCACTGAAGCAACCCCCTTCGCTCCGGCTGTTTCACTGGATTTTGACTGATTTTGCAAGGCCCACAGAATATTGTGTTCTATTGCTATAAAAAACATGGAACCTACCAAAAGAAAGATTAGAGTCTCTTTTTTCATCAGGAAAAAAAAGTATATTTCTATCTGTTTCCATTTTGCAGCAGTTAGCCTTAGAATATAGCTAAGTTTCATCATTATTCACAAATCTTTTTAGAACTGGGGGTGAATTGGCTTTTTTCAACATGAACCTAGTTGATCTCTTTTGCTCTGCTGCCACCTGCTGGCCGTTTGTGTAATAACTGCCATTTCTTCAACCATTCTCTGCAGTTACAGTCTACACGTATGCTTTAGCATTAAATACAAATAAAAATGTATAAATGCGTCTTTGGGACACTTAAAACATTTCAAATAGAACATATTTATACGTTTTTGGGAACAAATTAGTTAAATAGTGTCAAAATACCCTGTCCTGAGTAACTTGCTTCGAGAACTCGGACTCGCTATTCGTATTGACATTAGCCGCCAAATGACCAAATCAACTTGAATGGGTTTTGCTGAAAAACACGTCGTAGTCCAACAAATGAAAAAATCCATTTTGACCAAAAGTTCCTGTTGCTAGGACAGCTTTAGCTGACCAAATATTTCCATAACGACTTCTGGTAGCCCAGTCGAATGTAGCGTGCCCACGAATGGGCTCGAGAACATAACAGTACGCATAGATGGGCCCGTCGGACATTTTGAAATTTGACTCACCAACGGCACAGTCGGCCCCACAATCAAAAGGTCTCCGTCCGTCCATTCGTAACGGCGTCCCGAACCAGCAGCTTGACCTTGCCGTCCCAGTTACGACTTGATCGACATACTTTTACATTTTATTTGATTCCCAACTTTGTTGTGCTCGTTTTTATAGATCCTTTAAAGCTGCGTTTTGTGGCTCGCATTTACGAGCCACGCTGCTGTTCCATCCATTTTCTATTACGCATTATATCGACTATCATGTCATTTTGAGAACATTTATTCAATTCAATTCGACATTTTTATTTCATTTTTTTAAAAGAAAAAAAAGAAATGAAAGGGGACAGAAAGAAGTCCAACTTGTGATGTCTGCTCCTAATCAACACCAAACAAAAATGAGCAACACAAAATAAATGACAGCAAGCAGTCAAGACGCTTTCCTAAATATATTTTTCCAGTAATAGTGCTTTTATACATTTGATAAAAATACAAATAGACTGAGATGATCTCGTTTTATGATCCAATTTGTTCCACAAACTGACACCTTGAGTTGAACTACGGCGTTCTGTTTATTTTGTTCTGTATTTAGCTTTGGAAGAAAAAAAAAGATCTCTTCCTCTTCATTTGTACTCACTTTCTTTTTGGGGGGAATTTGATTTGCATGTTAATTGCTAACATTTCATGATGAGCTTTATACATTATTTTAATGGGGTTAAACTCCATCGATTCATTAAATTTTAACGTTTATATTGAATATGAATATTGGATGAGTGTGGTCTGTGTATCCACAACCGAAAACGACATGAATAGCATTTTTCTGTAAAAAGAAAGACGAGTTCAGTGTAAATCAGAAAAGTCAGGACTCTATTATGGAAACCAATAACATTACTGGTATTATAAATATTTTAAGCTGTATTTATATACTTATAAGCTTACAGGCCACTCCTCCTGGTTAGCGTACGGCGTAGGCTAGCATATTGTAATTCATTTCCGGTTGGATACGCTCCATGATAACGCAAAAGTATCACTCAATTAATTTTGATAACATGTCCATCTTAGCTTAGCTTAGCTTAGCGATTAGCCTGGATTCTCCATCTTTCCCCGTCATCCCTTTGTGAGAACGATGCGTGTCAGACTTGACTTGGGAGCGACTCCGCAACGGATGTAGCCACACTCGTAGCCAGCTAAACGTCGTCGTTAGCTAGCTGCTGTGGCGTAAGTAGCACTGAGCTACTCGAGCCTCCATTTAGCAGCCAACGGAAGCTTTTTTGGGACCTTCTCGGTGTTTGATTCTCGGTTTTGCTATTCGGTGTGTTTCGATGAGGCACAAAATGCCAATTTTTGCCTGTCAAGCTACGATTTCGAGCCGACGTGTGTTTTCTGAATGTGCATCTGGAGAAAACCCACAGATTCAAACCCAGAACCACAGAACTGCGAGGCGGACGCGCTCGTCACTAAACCGCCGCGCTACCGGATTCGCAATTTTCCGGAGCAATTTTCCACACAAAAAAAAAACCACATTGTGAGGCGGCGATCACGTCTTCGGAGCAAAGTGCTCCGCTGGATGGCTTGTGGCGTTCGAACAAAGCTTTTGTTAAAAAGCGTAATGGCTTAAAAGCGTCTCTAAGTACTGCCGAGAGTTGCGAAATCGCAGCTTTGGGGAGCGCTTAAGTGCGCATCTCGTCGACATTGTCAAAAATAAATAAATAAATAAATAAAAAAAGCTGCAACGTATCACGCTGTCACTTTCTATTGATTCCTTTGACCAAATGTTCTGCTTCTTCTTTTTTTTGTGTGGCGGGACTTCATTTGAACACGCGCGCACGCACACGCAGACAGAAGGCCGGTAGGACACCCTTCATCATGGGGAGGACAGCATGACTTGAAGGCTTGAGGGGACGGGGACGAGGAGGGGGGGGGGGGGGGCACTGAAAAAGGAGAGGGTGGGGTTGAATAAAAAATTGATCCGTGAATTTAGCATTTAGACACAGTTTACAAAGCGATATAGAGGCGAGCAGAGGGGCCACGCGCTGGGTTTGGGGGTGGGGGGGGGGCGGGGTCGGAGTGGAGGACACTTAACTTTACAATAGGTGGAAGCGGGAAAACAACGGACTTCCCACATTCTCCATCCATCTTTTTAGTGTGTGATTTAGCTGTTTAGACAGCGGCTTGTTTGTCCAGCGTCCTCATCCCCTTCCTCACATTTCCTAATGCTGTTCCTATTGTCACCCTGCATCCACACTCCAGTGCACAAATGCATGCGCACCCTATTGCGCGCCCCCCCTCCCCTCTCTCTCTCACACACACACACACACAAAGTAAGCTACACACAAACTCCGTCCCACTCTCGCTGAGGGGGAGAAAAGGCAAGAAAAAAAAAAAGAAATCGATCGGCGGGGATAGCGGTGCGCGTCGGAGGATCGTATCTTGTCAAAATAATATATTACCCTCATCCCCGCCTGATCGATGCGGTGGATTAGGGACGGAGCCCCCCCCCCCCTGCCCCCCCCCCCCCCCCCATGCCCACACCTCCCTTCCCTCGGTCCATCCCCCTCTTTTCCCTGCTTGCTGCAGTTTAATATTT
The DNA here is from genome assembly GCF_054856555.1 of Leptonotus elevatus. Taxonomy (NCBI): domain Eukaryota; kingdom Metazoa; phylum Chordata; class Actinopteri; order Syngnathiformes; family Syngnathidae; genus Leptonotus; species Leptonotus elevatus. The sequence goes on from NC_141244.1 coordinate 25,732,772, forward strand.
ACCTCCGTGAAAGAGCGGCGGCGACGGCTCTCAGCCCTAATTGATTCCGACACATGGGGGGGGGGGGGGCTCTGTGCTCAGGCTGCGGATAAGAGAGGGAGGGAAGGCAAATAAAAGAAGGGGACCACTGCGAAAACCTCAAGGCGGAGTCATACAGGGAAGCAGTGCGGAAGACAAAAAGTGGAGGAAGATGCAAAAAGGGGGGGATTTTGGTGGCTGAATATTAGGAATGTTCGATGACACTTTTTTTTTGAGAACCGATATCAATACTCAAATCTTCAGTACTCGCCATTAGGTACTTATGATACATAAAATTTCTACACAAAAAACAATGAAGATAATTTTTTTAAATGACATTTATATCCCAAATACAGTAAATTTCCTTACATCCATCCATCCATTTTCTGTACCGCTTGTCCTCACAAGGGTCGCGGGGGTTGCTGGAGCCTATCCCAGCTGGCTTCGGGCAGTAGGCGGGGTACACCCTGAACTGGTTGCCAGCCAATCGCAGGGCACACAGAGACGAACAACCATACTCACAATCGCACCTATGGACAATTTGGAGTGTCCAATTCACCTGCCATGCATGTTTTTGGAATGTGGGAGGAAACCGGAGTACCCGGAGAAAAGCCACGCAAGCACGGGGAGAACATGCAAACTCCACCCAGGAAGGCCGAAGCCCGGACTTGATCTCACAACCTTTTGCACTGGGAGGCGGACGTGCTAACCAGTCAGCCACCGTGCCGCAAATTTCCTTACAATTGAATGAAATTAATGGCAATTATATTTTGCATATGACAAGTCATTTTGTATAGTGCACTCCAATGAAATCAAAATCAAAATATGTGGTTGTACAACTTAAATTCAATTCAGAATTCAATTCAAAACGATAGTCATTGAGTAAGAATTCCTCAAGCTGCTTAGTGTGTGATGTTTAATTAGATCTCGTTTTGAAATCCATGCTTTTAATTTGGAAGGCCGCTCTGTATTTCCGTTTCCAGTTTCACGCTCTCCATTCATTACAAACATAATGTAGTAAGTATAGGAGCTATAATTAGCATCTGTGAGGCATTTCTATTTTTAGCACCGCAGCTCAACAACGTTAAAGAGGCAATTAAGCGTGCGGCAAAAGTAAACGAGGCGATTAAACACTGCGAAGTTACATGCGCTACAAACATATATAACACACGTTGAACCACAGATATCGCTGATATTACTCACAGTAAGAGTACTTGCTTATTCTCAGTAACGCACGCCGAAATGGCGCTGCCGGAAGTAATGAAATGAACACGTGTTACCTCATCAGGAGACACACAGGAAACAAATGAGACGGAACCCACCGGTCTTTCCGACAGTTCCTGACCGAGAAATGGCCACAAGAGCGGGGGCCGATACCAGTATCGATATTCGTCACGAGTACCAATACCACGAAATGTGGCCTGGTATCGGCTCAATACGATACCCGGTATCGGTACTCGCCCATTTTTACTAAATATATCAACAACAAACAAAAAAATTGGGTCATTACACAAATCTAGGGCCTAAAAAGCACCACAAAATATTTGGTAATATTACAATCCATTGTAAAAATCTGCATTGCACAAGCTTTTAGTCAAACTGAAAAATAAATAATGAACATATGTATCTCAAAAATCTGATGTGCTAGGAAAAAAAAGTAAAGACATTGTTGAAATCGGCATCATTTTGCTGTTGATCAATATAATCCGCAAAAATGGAACTTTTTCCTTTCCTGGCAATCAAAGCCAGCAAAGACCCGATTACCGGATGGTTCGCAAATGATCTTGAGCAAACATCCGACGACGGTGCGGCTGATGTTAAGAGCCACTTTTTCTTCCTGGTCTGCTTGGGGAACTGCCAGAATTGATCATCGGAAAGGTTAAAGATCGTCAATGTAAATGATGGCAAATCTTTATTTGAGGAGAATTTTGGCCAGCTGACTGAAGTGAAGACAATTTTCACATCGCATCTGCTGTGGGGCACCGTTGCTGGTGGATCCTGATTTTTGTATCGCTAGAGTTTCTCGTGTACGACTCATCCCTTATTCGCAAATTAGCCTGGTCCATTTTTGCGGAAGGAGTTCAATGTGACGTCACAGAATATTGTAGTGGAAACTGCGGGATTGGTTGAGATACAGGAATGAATCAGGATGAACGAGGGAAGCGAGCGGAAATGGACTGGCCCTCGGAACAGGAAGGGATGGAGTGGGCCGGGGGGGGGGGGCAAATGAGAGGGGATTAAGAGAGCGACAAGAAGATGGATGGAAAGGAGCGAGGGGAACATGACAGGTGCGATGTAGAGCGCCAATAAAAGGCGGGAGACGGCCAGGGAAGAAATAAGGGATATGATGGAAAAAAGAGCGCGGCGGCGAGGTGACAGAATGATATCAGGCGGACGGAAAAGACGAGGCGGCGCGGGCGGGCGGGTATGTTGGGGGGGGGGGCCATATTTTCACTTGAAGGAACTGGCCTGTCAGACTGTTCCGCCTGCACAGAGCGCCGCAATAAACCACCGAGAGTGCGTGCGGCATCCTGACTTATGTGTATATCTTACCTTTGTCAGTATTTCTTTCTGTCGGCGTGCAACGTTTGTCCCTGCCTTTTCTGTCCTTCCCGACTCGTACGAACTGGCACTCCTGCCGGCTAATATGACCCCCCCCCCCCCCCCCCCACACACACACACACACAACTCCCTGCGAATATCCGTGACAAGATCTCGCTCCCGTTGACATCCCCAACCAGGAATATTCAATAGAGCCACCGGGGTTTTGCACCTTTTGGTCCGCTTCGCCTCGCTGCAAGGATCACCAGGGTGGCGGGGCTGATTTATTCATGCGGACCCGGCGAGGATTGGGCCCCCTTCTTCCTCATTTGGCGCGGCACTGAGCAGAGGCCGGGCTCCGTCAAGGTGGAGAGGGGGGGGGGGGGGGGGGGGGGGGGTTGGTCTACGACGCTCACAAACGACCCTTCTCTTCTTTTCATGTAAATTCATAAAGGGAACAAGCTGGAAGTTCAATGGAGTGCTGCTGGCACTTTTGTGGCAGTGCGCTTGAAGGGCTGACTCTCATGTGATGTCATGGACTTGCTGCGCAGGGCAGCTGGAAAATGCATCAGGCCGGACCGGGGAGCTTCTTCAGTGGAGCAATTTGGAGTTTGTCAACCACGTGAGTGGATGAGGGATGCTGGACCCAAATGCACGGAAAACCGGAATCAAGTGCAACGCGTGGTACTTTTATTAACCATAGTGAGAAAGGTGAGCAGACAACCATGACTTGATGGGACGTGACTGGACTGGTCGCCATGATTGGACTGGACGCGAGTAGACTGGTTGCCATGACTGGAACGAGCGTGACGTGACAGGACTTGACTTGCCTTGACTTGACTGACGAAGACGACTTGGCTGTGTAGCGATGACTTAGCTGCGACGAAGACGACTTGGCTGCGGTGAAGACTTGACGCACGAACTTCCACAAATAACCCCACACCAAAAGGCTCTTTAAAAACATGCCTGAAAATAGTCTCGTAGTTCTCAAGATCGGTCTAAAGATCAATATTTATTTTTTAGGGTCTCGTCTCAGAACCAAAAGCATTTTTACTCGGCCTCAGATAGGGCCGACTCGGGATTTGTGATCAAGGCCGATTGAGGCTAGGCCAGTACTACTGTGATCAGAAGCAAAATAACCAAATTTGTTTGTTAGAATTTGTTTTTGTTGCTGGTCATTTTGTTTAAGGATTTTTTTCTTTGAGGTCTTGACTGGGTCTCGACCTCCAAAAGTCTTGGTCTTGATCTAAAAGTTAAAACAGCCACAGTATAATTTTTGTGCCGGGGAAAATGTAGTCTGCCGTTTTTGGGATCCCATTGTGCCTTGCGGGGCATTCCGGTGCATCTCGCAATTTGGTGACAAAAAATAGACTCAACTCTAGACTTGCCCAGGTCTAACTTGTGGTGCAGGTGATATTGCGCGATTTTGGTGGACTCAGACAGATTTGGCACTCCGCAGACTTATTTGTCCCTCTATCCCTCAGCAATCCCTGTGAATCGTTGTAGATCATTGAACTAAAATGGTGCCCAGTTGACAAACTTGGGGGTCCGGCGTGGGTCGCCTCTCCTAATCTACATTAGAACTTAAGTGCCTTCTTTCACAACAGCGGTTACTTGGAGAAGATGAGAGTTTCAGTTAGCTAGCTAGCAAGTTAAGCCTACGCCCTGAAAATCCATAGTCTGCTGGCGTGGCCACTTTAGAGTGCCTCGTTGTTGGCTGTGAGTACGCGCGTGTCGTGCATTTAAAAAAGGAAGACTGACGCAGCAATAGAAGTCCTACTTGACAGCCAACGTGGACCTGGGCTCTGGGCTAGCTGGGCTGGTTTAGAGCGCCTCGTTGTCAGCCCATGAGTGTGCGCCCATTATGCACCGAAAGTTGGAAGAACAAGGAGGGGTTCGGGCTGGCGTAGAGTGCCTCGTTGTCACGCGGTGACTTCCTGTGAGGAGTTGGGTGGATTCTCCGCAGCTTTTCCGACTTCCTCCCGCGTTCCAAAACATGTCGCTGCGTTTTCCCTCTCAACGAGTTTGCCCTCACCGACATGATGTCGGTCTCCACTGCGAGCAACGACATCATCAGTCGTCGTGGAAACGTGCAAAGTCGCACCGGCGCGAAAAACGCAATTTATCGACTCAGGCCTTCCCAAATCCATCTCCATGACTTCCGCACTCGCACTCCTCCTCCCTCCCTCCCTCCCTCTCTTCTTTTATTCGCACCTTCTGCGGCGGCTCCGGGAGCGCTAACACGAGTGTCACTTGTCATTATTGCTGTAATTCAGTCATCCGTCATCGCACACTCACTGCATGGCCGCATTACGCGCCGCATGTTGCGGCAGGTGTATGAATTGGAGATTGCATTTGACACACACACACGCGCTTTTGTGTGTGCGTGAGGGAGGAGATTGAATTTTTGGGGCTGTTTGGCGTGTCGTACAATATGAGCTCGTTGTTTGGAAAGGAAAAATCCATGATGGGAGATATTAGAGTCTTGACAGAGGCCAACATGAAACACACATGAGCAAATAGAGCAAAGGAGGGCGGGCAATTTTCAGCCTGTGGGAAAATATGATCGAAATAACCTATTTAAACGCTGCCTAGGCATGTTTTACAGAATTTATGGCACTCGTTTTTTTTAAGCATCATTAAACACACTTTCACATATTACAAGTGTACAATGCAATATTACAGTATACCAGTCCCTGTGATTAACTCATTTGCTCCCCAAAATGTATCAGTATTATATTTTAAATATTACCATGCTCCCAAAGACATATTTATATGTTTTTTTTATTTTTTTTATACTAGAGCATACAGAAGGCTTTGATACATCTTGTGACATGAAGATATTGCTTAAAGCAATGGTAGTTATTACAAAAAACGTCCAGCAGGTGGCAGCAGAGTATAAGAGACCAGCTGGGGCCATGTTGCAACAAGCTCTTTCCTCCATTGTTTTAAACATATTTCTGAATACTGACAAAACTTAACTTAACTATAATCTAATGCTAAATGCTGCAATACGGAAACAGATAGACATATACTTTTTTTTCCTGATGAAAGAACTGACTCTAATCTTTCTTTTAGATAGAACACAATATTCTGCGGGCCTTATTTATATCAGTTTCAAGAAGGTTGATGAAAGCTACGATAACTCAACCCAAACCCAAATCTTAATAAAACAACACTCATGATCATATATTCCTTATCCTCTGTAAAGACTTGAAATGTCTATACTGTACGGACAGTCTTAAACTGCCCCCAAGTGGCCAAGAAGAAGAAGCACAGGGGCCATTCAATCACGGCTCACCTATTTTGTGGATTGGGTCACGTGACGTTCGCAATGGCAGCCCGAGTTGCTGAATTCTTATTCCCCAAATCATCTGAATGCCGTGCTTAGACAAGTGGGGGCCAATCAAAGATAAGAGGTTCCCTTTTCAGGTTCCCGATGACGGCGCTTCCCCAATTTGTATGTGGGCTCTCACCTCTGCGGTCCCAGCGCGCCCGCTCGGATTTCAGCAAGCTCTTAACCCCGTCAGGCCTGAAATGCGGTTAGCGCTGAAAGTGTTTTCAAAAGCGCTTCCATGCTCGGCGCTCGCGTGCCCGCCTGTGCGCGACCACACCGGAGGACGGCTTTAACTGAATTCAACGTTTTCATTACAACCGCGCTTGTCTCAGCTTCACCTAACATCTGTTTGAGCAAGTCAAACGGGGTTAGCGGGTGTCGGCTGGGAAACGGCACAACTGTCCCCGTTTTCCCGCCGTTTACCTTTACAGGCGTTCGTGGCTCTGGTATGGAGCGAAGGTCAGCTTCAAAGGTCATCTCGTTTTATTTATACAGCAGATTTGTCTTGATCTGTATTTGCGCGTTCAACAATCTGCATCAGCGACTGTGGCTTTCCTTGCCCGGGTGTGAGGGCATCACACTACCTTAACTCATTCACTTTCAGCCATTTTCACTGAAGCAACCCCCTTCGCTCCCGGCTGTTTTACTGGATTTTGCCTGATTTTGCAAGGCCCACAGAATATTGTTTTATATTGCTATAAAAAAAACATGGAACCTACCGAAAGAAAGATTAGAGTCTCTTCTTTCATCAAGGAAAAAATGTATATTTCTATCTGTTTCCGTTTTGTCGCAATTAGCATTAGAATATAGCTAAGTTTCATCATTATTCACAAATCTGAGAAAAATAGCTTTTTTTGCAACATGGCCCTGGTTGACCTCTTATACTCTGCTGCCACCTGCTGGCCGTTTTTGTAACAGCTATCATTGCTTCAAGCATTTTCTTCAGTTCAGAGGCTGCATTAAAACCTTCTGTATGCTCTAGCATGAAAAACAAACATAAAATACGTTTTTAGGACAATGGCCATTTTTTAAATGGAATGTTTTAATATGTTTTTGGGAGCAGATGAGTGAATCGTCCAAATTATGCGTTTTATTGCTTTAGGCATGCAAATATGTCACGTCCACTGCAATCATGTATGGGTCTGAAAGGGGTTAAATTGCTGAAAAGTGCATCGGCAACTGTGGCTCTCCTTTCCCGTATGTGAGGGCATTACAGGAAGTACATAATAAGTAAAGGTTTAACACAAGTACTAAATGGCGAGGTCACTATAACTGAACTTGTTTTCTTTTTTGGGGGGGACAGTCAGTTTTTCTTGCTGATAAAATGGGGCAAGTGTACCTAATGAACTGGGTAAGGATGCGATAGGATGCGTTCACTGACCATTAGATTTTGCAAGCACTGTATTGCAAAAGGAAGGACTTTTTTTTTTTGCGTTCTTTCTTAATGCAAACTCAATCATCCAATTCAAACTGAGCACACAAACCAGAACGGTGCTGTCAAACAAGACACAAGAAAAAGAAAACACACAAAACAAAACCCCCCAAAAAAAGGTCTTATCAGAATTTTTCAAGTTATTAAATAGAAAGAAGGACTTAGCCAGGCTTTTTTTTTTTTTAACTAAAGCGAGAGCTGGATGGCGACGTGTACTGAGCAAGTGCCGAAGAAGAAGAAGAAATAGAAGAAGAAGAAGATGATGAGAAGTGCTGAGCCCCGAGCACGAAGCTGAAGAAGAAGAAGATGACGATGATGATGATGAATGGACGGAGAGCATGAAAGCGTGCAGCGCACCTTGCCTTTGGGTGCGCGCTCCCGCTCCGAGGATGATGAAACGTTAATTAAAGTAAACGAGCTCGCCTGAACACACCCCGCCGCCATGTCACACTTGCGGCGTGCATGCGCGCGGCACCAAGAGGAAGAAGAAGAAGGGAGGAAGGTGTGGAAAAGGTTCGCATCCATCCATTTCAAGTCAACATTTCAAGACATTTGTAACTTTTCTTTTACGGGGAAAGATAATATTCCACACTGTCCCTGAACCCAACATCGGACGTAGTTCATTTTTGCATCATATTAATATGGAGCCTAATGTCATTTTCGAATGATTCGAAAATTATTCCGCGAGAAAAAAAACATCTCAAAAGGTTAACAGCATCAACTCATGCATCTATAAATAATTTTTGCGTGTTATTTTAAATCATGTTTAATAACCAGCAAACATATTCAGTGCGTGAATTATCATTTGGTCCACCTAAAAAAAAAAAAATAGCCTATGCATGTTTTTATAGAAACAACTATTATGCCTTAAATAGGAATTTATGTATATATTATACCATATTGGGCCTGACTGTTTTATTTAAATAGCCTTTCCTCACCTTTGTTTGCTACAAAAAAAATTCAATTAATCCGCCCTCTAATTCGTTTATATATTTATTTAGCGCCATCGCACACTCTCCCTCTTCTCTCTCTCTCTCTTTCTCTCTCTCTCTTTTTTTTTTTTATCTCTCCGCAACGATTATCCCGCCGTCTAATTAGAAATCGATGACGCTGGGCCGGCGGGTGTTTGCAGTGTGTTTGTGGACGCTCGCAACAATTCCCAGGACAGCAGAAAGGAGAGAAAGGCTGGAGAAAAAAAAAAAGGAAGGAAGGCGAGGAGAGGAAGAGGAAACGCTGCAACACTCTCACACACACACACACACACACGCGCACGCACGTGCAATGACTTTCCCGCTCGCAGCTATAAATCTTCACACTTAAAAGCGGCTGGCTAAAGTAAAAAAAAAAAAAAAAAATGCAAGGAAGGAAAAAATGAAAGGAAAAGTGATTCTTATTTTTTTTTTAACGAATGTCGTTTGGGAATTGCGTGCACGTTCTTTTAGGAAAACAAACAAATGTGCATAAGAGGAAGGGGGAAAAAATGTCGGAAGCTCACTGCGGGCCCGCATCAGCCAAACGTAATGTTTGTGGTAATTGTGACGTCATCCAAACGGCTTTGTATTTGTTTCCTAAAATATTTTTGAAAGCACGAGATTCCACTTTTATTTTATTTTTATTTTTTCTTTGTGTGTGCTTGTGTTGAGATGTACAGCTGAATATGACGTCATCTACTTTTAAAATCATCTACTTTTTATTTTGGTTATTTGTGTGTGCGTGTATGTGCTGCATCTAAAATCTATACATTCATTTCCCCTCAGTTAATCTTTTATTCAACTTTTAAGTGCAACACGTTTGTATTTAATTTACAAGTGACGTTTTCAAATATTTATTTGAGTACAAACTTCGACTTTTTTTGTGCCAAACATTTTTACTTCATTGTTTACGTTTTTGATCTTCTTATATTTCAGCGCATTCTTGACGCTCAAACTGCGTGTACGTGTGTAATGTTACAGTGTTTAACAAAAATATTCAATATACTTTTCAGCAGGGCAAAACCAATTTTTGCATTTTTGACGAACCCTTTTTGTGTATCTGAATGTTTGTTATTTTTTTGTGCTACTTGGAGAGCCAACAAAAGTTTGAAGAACAATCTGCTCGAGGGATGGAAATGAAAGAAATGTGTGATCTTTTTTTTTTTTTTTTTTACTGGCTGATCGGTGATCAGCCCCCAAATTGCTTATCCTGTGAAATATACAATATTGATTCAATGGTTTTAATCTCAATCACACTTCCGGTTATTAACACCGTATGACATCGTATATATGGATTCCAATATGTGCTAACAATTTGTCCGCCGCCGCTTTTTGGTAAAACAATAAGTCCAAAAAGTGAGAGTGTCACATTATTTGTCTCCGAATATGCTCCCCCATGCATCTGTGGTGACGTCATCAGGAAATGCGATGTCACCCCCCCCCCCCCCTCTTCCTCCCTCACCCCCACTTCGCCCTGCAAAGCTTGACACTTTTTTTGTCATCGTTGCTTCACATTTCGTCAACCGCTTGTGATGCTTGGCTTGAGCCAAAACTATCAATCTCAGCTCTGCAGGGGTGTGCGTCGTTATATATATGTGTGTGTGTGCGTGTGTGTGCGTGTGCGTGTTTTCTCGTCATCCTATCTCAGTGTGACACCAACCTTGACGTCCCACCTTTATGGTGAGGACGTGTCTCTTTGCGTGGACCCAAAATGCCAAGATGGACTTCTTTCACTACTGTACGTACGGTGTGTGTGTGTGTGTGTGTGTGTGTGTGCGTGCGTGTGTGCGTGTGTGTGTGTGTGTGTGTGTGCGTGCGTGCGTGTTGCGAGCATCCTTGCATTTTCTGTCAGTCTGTCTCTCCCCCCCTCATTAAACGTCCCTCTCGCCCTGCTCCCTCCCTCCCTCCCTCCCTCCCTCCCTCCTCTTCTTCTTCTTCTTCCTCCTCGGCACCCGGCGCTCCCCTTGCCCGTGGCTATATGATCGCGAAAAATGTGTTTACAAAACTCGCTCTCTTGCAGATCAAACTGTACGGATGAATCAAAGAGTTTGCCGAGACAGGCGGAGAAGAAGAAGAAGAAGAAGAAGAAGCAGCCAGAGGAGGCCTTAGCATTTTTAAAATTCTATGTGTTATTCCACCTCCCCAACATGTGTGTGTGTGTGTATATGTGTGTGGGGGTGTGGGGGTGTGTGTGTGTGTGTGTTGCGGCGGTAATACGCTCTCCGTAAAGTCCCGTGCAAAACAATGGATGTCTCCCAGTTAAACATGAGATCATGCGATTATGGATGTGTCAGGCGGGAACGCAATCCGGGTCAGGGATTTCACCAATGGCGACGGTGGAGAGAAAAAAAAAAAAGCGTGGGAAGTCTCGGGACTTGCATAGCGCAACGTTAGCGTAGCGTCGAGCGACCTCGCAAACTCGCACGAGTTTTTTTGTGGAGAGGGAAGAAGAGGTTGAGGAGAGAAGGAGAGTTTGTTTGCGCGTGAAGTGGAAACAACTTCATGCTACGCACGTAGCAGAGAATGTCGGATGTCTCTGAAAGATGATCCTGGACGATTTTCCTGCGGTGTGCCAGAGAGATGATTTTTTTTTTTTTCTATCTGATCGGCATGGAAAACTGTCTCAGGCCAAATGGAACGCACGCATTTCGATAATAAGGCCAAAGTTGAGTACGTTGTTGTATTACCAGAAATGGCTAACGATTATCCTGAGTGATTTTCCTGTCGTTTTTGGGTGTGTTAAGACCGAACCCCTAACCCGATCTGCTCAGATAAAAGTCACGGGAATCAGTCAAATTCAAATATTTTCCCTCCTTTTGCAATCAGAGTCAGCGAAAGCCCGAATATCAATTTATCAAAGATGATCGTGTGCAATTTTCCTGCAGTGTGTCTTGTGGAAAGAGTGAATTTTCTTCCTTCCTGGTCGATGTTGGAAATCATAAGTTTCCCTCAAATGTTGATGATTGAACATTTTCTTCCGCAACGGATGTCTCTCAAAGGTTATGATGAGGGATTATCCTGCGGTGTGTTGGGTGCTTCGAGTGATTTTTTTTCCTTTTCGATATGCTTTGAGTTTGCATGTTCTCCCCCGTGCTTGCGTGGGTTTTCTCCGGGTACTCCGGTTTCCTCCCACATTCCAAAAACATGCATGGCAGGTGAATTGGACACTCCAAATTGTCCATAGGTGCGATTGTGAGTTCAAAAAGTTCAACCAAACCGTATAATAAAGGTTTGCTAGCTTAATGCTAATATAGCATGCAAAAAAATAAGTATTGATGGAAGTTAACATTGCCCTGCGATTGGCTGGCAACCAGTTCAGGGTGTACCCCGCCTACTGCCCGAAGCCAGCTGGGATAGGCTCCAGCAACCCCCGCGACCCTTGTGAGGACAAGCGGTACAGAAAATGGATGGATGGATGGATATGCTTTGAAAACTAAAAGTGGAGTCCACACAATTATGATAATCGAGCAGAATTTGAGCATTTTACGCACTTTTGATCGTGATTATCAGAAGTGTCAAAACGATTATTTTTCAGCAATTATCTTGTGATGGGAAGTTTTTTTTTTTAGAAGGATTTTTCTCCCCCTCCCGAATTCTGCTCAGAAAATGTCGTTGGCAACAACCTTCAACAATTAATCAACAACTCAACTCAAAAACAATGTGGCGGAAAATAATTCTTGTTGATTGGACGACGCCATTTTTTTTTGTCGTTTTCGTCGATGGGTGTCGGATGTCGGAGGTCGGAGGACAACCCACTATGCAATGCTACTGTATGGCAGCCATCTTGTGTTGTGTTCTGTACTGGTCATCTTGAGTACGCCACATATTAAAAGAAGAGTAAGCACACACGCCATTTTTTGTGTGTGAGGTTTATCGCGTCTTAAAAAAAAAAAATCACTCGAGATGTTGAAAATAAATCGTCACGCGCGCAGTCGACGCTTAAGCAACTAACGAGCCACTCCGGTGATGTATCAATTGTTTGCAGTTGAAATTGTTGGTAAATGTCCCCGACGTGGGATCAATAGTCTTATCATCTCTGATCAATCGACCCGAATGTCGCCGCTTTACTGCCCGTTGCCGCCGTGATAGACGCGAACGGGGAAGTAGATTTGAAAGCGTCGCAAACAACGCGACTATAAAGCAAAAATCCATCCCATCTTCTTTATCTGGATTTGAAATATGAGGCGCAAAAAAAAATTGAAAACAGAAAAATGAAGCCAGTGGAAGCTTGAGCGCAAATATGTCCGCTCGTTGCAAATGACCAAAAATGATTTTCAAGTCAAAAACATTCAACTCTGGGGAAAATAACCCAATGAGGCAAAAAAAAAAAACAGGGGACAGTCAAAAAGGGCAGCAGCAGGGAAGAGGAGTGTCAGGAGGAGGCGCAGGAGGAGGCGCAGGAGGAGGCGCAGGAGGAGGAAGGTGAGACGGACAAGCACAGGGAGCGATTATAGCAGGTTTTATGTATGAGCTATTGATTGAGTCACTGGTGACTTCTTGAGTGGTTAATTCGGGAAGTGAGAGCGATTGAGGGAGTAACTCGGCCACGGCACACGCCAGCGCATCGGAGTGTGTGCGTGGGCTTGTTTTTGTCACATAGTGGGGCCAACATTTCGGGATTTCGCGGACTTGTGGGGCCCACCCGTCCACGTGGGGCCCTTTTGCTGGGCCCCACAAGTTTAGACCTCTTTTCGAGGGTCAAGACTTAGTTTTAGAGCTTAGGTTTGAATTGGGTTCTGGAGGGTAAGGAATGGAGGTAGGCAATCATTTTGGATGGTTGGGGTTAGGGGGAGGGGCTAGGAAATGCATGATGTCAATGAGATGGCCCCACAAAGATAGTAAAACTTGTGCACGTGTGTGTGTGTGTGACAGTACTCTGGATCTCAACGTAGGCCAAAAATGGTATCTCGTTCCCTCTAACAGTGGCCGAACCTCCATTAGTTTCTGGATGTGTCATCCACATAAAAAAAAAAAAAAAAAACACCTCCCTTAAATAAACACCTCTTCTTTGCCATCGGGGAAAAAATGGCTAGTAATCATATTTATCTGTACTGATCAGTTTATAACCTGAAGACTCTCCAAAAAAATTCAGTACCTTCATTTATCACCAGGCTATTCTTACACTGAAATAAATAAATGCCACCTCAAATAAATGCCTCTCTTTTCCAGCAAAATAAAAAGTGTAATCAATGTAATTGTCAACAATCTCCATTCAGTCCACAAGTTGAAGCCACCATAACAGTTGCTTTACTGAGAGAGAGAAAAAAAGAAAGAACACCTCCTTCAAATAAACAACGCTCTTTTCCCATCTGAGAAAAACAGCGAGTAACAAATAATCTCAGTTTGGTTCATAACTTGAATTTGACTGTTGACTCCCTCAAATAATTATCTATACAAACAAACAAATTGTGGCTAATTACCACATAACTTGAATTTCCTCCAAATGATTCCATACCATCATTAATCGATGGATGTGTCATCAGTGTAATAAATAAATGCCTCGTTCAAATAAACAACTCTCTTTTCCCATTGGAAAAAAAAACCCAGCTAATAAGTGTAATATTATCTGTTCAGCTCATAGCTTCAGGTCTGTCTAACGAATGCCGTACCAGCATTTGTCACCAGATGTGTCAGGTACGTAAAACAATTTTTTTTTTTTAAATGTCACTCAAATGAACAACTTCCTGTCCCAAAAAAACCGTCTAGTTAGTGCAATTGCTACATTCCCCGATGCTATTGGTCATACAATTAACCCCTGAGCCCGTTTGAACTCTGTTGCTAACCAAAACAATAGCATGCAATCTAATTTCTGCATTTTATCATCGAGTTGCGCAGAATTAAAGACGATCTTACGTTTTGTACAGACGGCGGCATGAAATTTGCGTTCCAACTGACGTGACTTGTTCTTTTCTGCGTAGTTTGAACAAAATTGTGCCCTTTTTACAACCTGCAGGGAAAATGGATTTGATGAACAGAGCCAGTGAATTACTATAGTTGTTGTTGTTGTTGTTGCTGGGAATGAGTTCATAAACATTGTTTAAAAAAAAGGTGTTAAAGCTTCTTGTTAGGTTTTTGTTTTTGGGTGACACTACCTTTTATTGACCTCAAAATAAGCTCTCACGCACGCACGCACGCACGCACGCACACACGCAATTCTCTACAGGCGTGAAGTTGAGCCCACAGGACACTCATCTGTTCCGAGGAAACAACAGATGGTTCCCTTGTTGCCGCGGCATCGCCTTGTCAGAAGACAAAAAAAACACACACACAAGCATTTTAAAGCGGGATTTGGTTGGAGTGACACTTTTCCAATGTTTTTTTCTTTCTTTCTTTCTTTCTTTCTTTTCTCTCCCTTGCGTTCCGGGATATTGGTCACGGCAGGTTTTGGGATATCCTCAGATCCGAATCAGGCCACTTTCCAAAGGTTGATGTCAATCAGACAGGAAGGGGGGGACATCTGCCGACGAGATTACTGCTCGGCGTAATATAACGTCATCAACATTTGCACCAATCCGGGACAACCGCAATCAACATAACTAAAGGTACATAAATAGAGAAATCAGTCAGTAAGTAATATTTCATGACTTTGGTTTACCACCCGGGGGCGCCATCCTTACGTTCTACACTGTAGTGTCTGTAACACTGAACGTGTGTGTGTGTGTGTCGAGTGACGCGGAGGTCAGCGGATGAGAATGTAGCGCTGGCTAGCTGTTAGCTGGCGAAAGTGTTAGCCACTCTGATGTTGAGTGATGCTGTCGGTTGAGGCCATCGACAGGTCAGTTTGTGTTTACTGTTGTTTTTGTTACCCTGCACCAGCAGTTGTGTCTGCATTGCCTCCACCTGAAGCATCTTACGGATTACAATTCATCGTAATACATTCCTGAAGCGTTTTTGTATGAATAGCTCTTCTTTTGAGTGCTAAAAGTGCTGTGAGTAGCGTGCTAATTAGCGTTAGCCGCTAACGGTTAGCGAGTCAATGGCGCTTTCCATTGTGCGTTAGCCTTGAGCTAGAAGTGAGGTAGACCGAACATGTCCTATGAGCCAGGAATAAACACATTTTTTTTACGATTCAAAACTTTACAAATGTAAAAAAAAGAAAAAAAAAAGGTTATTTTAATGTCTCCATTTGTCATTCTGTCTTGCAATCTAGAGTAAATAATGACGATTCTTTACACATCTATAGGTTGAAGCAGAAATCATTGCCCATCAAATCATTTTGAATTAAAAATTTATTCCGAATCAAATCGCTGACCCAAAAATCAAATCGAATCGTGAGACAGTCAAAGATTACCACCCCTAGTTTTTACCTTATTTGATGGGGGGGGTTTCAGATTTTTTTCCTGGGTGTTCAAACATGTTTACAATGTGTTTATTTTAATAAGTTGAAACATCAGAGTTCCCACTTTCCTTGAACGCATCTTAAGAGAATGCCAAGCAGTTTGTTTCCCTGTTCGCCAAAAGAGTACGCATGCGTGTGCACGCGTGCGCGCGCGAAGGTCAGCTCGCCGCCTCGCTCCCGCGCACGTTTTTTGATCTCTCATCCGCGAGATCAAAGGCGCTCTCGGGCTATTAGTCCGCGCGAGCCATTGATCCCTCATCGATCCGAGCGAGACGCCGCCGCCGCCGCCGCTTCCGCCGCCGCTGCCGTCACCGTGCACGCGCGCGTCAGCCCCCCCAAGCACGAGCACGCCGTGATAGTGATAGCTCGGCCAAACTAAACTCCAGTGCTGTTTTTTTCTTCTTCTCTTTTTTTCCCTTTTTTTTTTTTTTTAGCCGCGGGACATGAAACAATGAGGCCCGAGCCGGTTTTAATAAAGCCCGCTTTCCCGCCTTTCAACTCCGGCGCGAGGCGGACGAGCCCCGGCAACGGAGAGCGATCGATAATTAATGACGATGAATAATTTAACCCTATCGATTGATACTTTCTTCTTCATCTTCTTACTACCCCAGTCTTTTTCCTTATTTATTTATTTTGTTACCCCCCTTCCATTCCATACCATATGTAATACTAATACATCCTGCTCGTCCAAACTTGTGTCCGTCTAGGAACAAGTCTGGAAAATAAACACATTTCTTCCTCATTAGCAGACACACCATTCGAATGAGCAATGATCATGAAAATATGCTAAATTGTGCTATAAGCTAACACAATCTTCAATCAAAGCTGTAACAACCATTTACAGCGAAAAGTAGTCCCCCCAAAAAAATGCTTTTTAAAAGTGTCTTATTATAGAGAAAAACTAATTCCCTCATGATGACCTCACCTTAGACATTTATTTTATGTCACCTATACCATTTATCATCAAAAATATAATCTTTATTTTAACCTCCGTGTCCAAGCTAGCTGTAACTATCTAATGCTAAATGTAGTTCCTAACAAAAATGTCTTATGGAAAAAAAAAAAACCTATTCAGTATCACACACATACACACCTTCACCTTAGTATTGTATGTCATTGATAACAATAATGTAACATTTTGCATTTAATATGCTACAAAAAAAAACATGCTATAGCTTCATGAGTTAAAGTTAGCTGTAACCATCCACAGCTAAAAGTACTGGTCGTCCCCAGAAAAAGCTTTTTTATTATGGAGAAAAATCAATTTCACACTCTCCCCTTAAGTGTTTATTTGATGCCTCTTCTACCAATTATCTTTTTTTTTTTTAAATCCCTCCTCCTCAGGTGGAAGCCCGGGGACACCGCCCCTTTGCCCCTGAGGTAAATTGAACACCAACACATACAACATCAGAGTTTAAGGCCTTTTCACACTGCACTTGTTTTTCTTGGTGTTTGCTGCCGGGCCACACTCGAGGCTAAAAGAGCCTTGGCGAAAGCTTGCCCATATTTGGAAGTGCTTGGAGAGGGAGACTTTTCCTGTTGGTTGGTGACACTAGTTTCTGTTCTTTAAATATTTTAAACTTCAAAATGTATCATTTGGACCTGCATTATTGTGAACTTGGCGGTTAAACATCGACTCATCAAAATTGTTGTTAGTAAACCACCACAACAGGCTACGACGGCGTATAAGGGCCACGTACAAATATTTATTTTTTAGAGGGCGGGGAAAATATTCCGGGGGGGGGGGGAATATTCCGGGGGGGGGGGGGGACTTGAAAAATTTTCCCACTTTTTTTTTCTCAGAATATTGCCCCTGCCCTAAAAAAAATAAAATAATTATACATGGCCCTAATACGCCGTCGTAACAGGCTGATTAAAAGGTTTTGGGAAAATTATTATTTGTGATTCCTAACAGATAATGTTTGTTTAATCTGACTCCGAAATGTAACTTTTTTTTAGAAAGCTAAAGATGTCCAACTCTCGGCCAAGTAACAGTTTTATTGACAAATAATAGGTCCAAATTCAAAAAAAGATATATCCCCATCCCAATGTTGGTGGAAGGACAGGTTCCTCTTCCTCTTCCTCTTCCTCCTCCTCCTCTTCCTCCTCCTCCTCTTCCTCCTCCTGGTCTCCACTTCTGGTCCGGCAAACGCACATCGCGCAGTCCCTGTGTTGTTGCAGCCCGAGGCGCAGCAGTGTGTCAGAGCTAACCAGGGAGAGGAGAGAGGGAAAGATGGAGCGAGAGGCAAGAAAAGAGAAGACGGGGCGGAGGGCTCGCTCGGCCCTTTTTCAGGGGGCACCCCCCCCCCCCCCCCCCCAAAAAAAAGATGAGACGCACGCACTGAGTTTGTTTCATGTGCTGCAAAGAGAAAGCGCCGCTCTATCTTTTTATATCGTGACCCGTCACTCTTTGCCTTCTTCTTTCCGCAGCACTGGAGACGCGCAATGTTGCCTCACTGGTAGCCCCCCCCCCACCCCCCACCCCCCCCCCCGCCCCAATTGATATACAGTCACTTCAAACTACTGGCCCACTAACCTCGCTTCCACCGGACCGGGCCCACTTGTTAAAACCCACTTCAGTCAGACCTGTTTGGGAGGAAGAAGAACACACATGACGTCAAGCAACACAAATAACATTAAAAAAAAAACAGAGACGGCGTCAATCTTTTTTTTTTTTTCCATTGAGAGATTATTGTACGTTCCGAAAATTGGCATGCTTGAATTTCACAGCATCTGACAAAAAAATAAGATTGTGTTTTTCAATTAAATCTCATGTCAATAATTCAGAGATGACTTTGTTTGTTTGTGAAACTTAAGTTTTAAAGTGCCTTCAAAATGACAAGTGCCAATTTATTTTAAGTGAAAAGTTTTGATATGATGGTGTTAAAATCAATTTCTCTTGGGCCTTAAAGAAAAAAAAGTAGTGCTTGTAAACAGACCTCCAACAATCGTATGTTTTCTGGTTGCCTTGCAAAAGTAATTCTGAAGTGGTTGAGGGAGCCATTATGGGTGGGACGCAGACAGCTCGTAATTTTTTTTTTATAAAAATACAGCGTACTCGGGCCGTACGATATTGCGCTCCAGTCACTCGCTACTCTGTGAGCAAATACTGCGTAGCTCATCTTTTGGCTAGCAGACGTCCTAGTTAGCAATTTGCTTCTGGCGGGAGGTCAAATTCATTTTGAATCCGCATCTGAAAATGTAACATATACCTCGACTCGAATAGACTTAAGTCGCTCATTTTATGACTTGCAATTTGCTTGGCGAAAACGTATGAAAAATTCCATTTGATTTTGACTTTTGTTTTCTGTTTACATTTGAAAATCTTTTTTTAATGTAGTGTACCTTCTTGTTTTTGAAAGAAAAGTTCTTTTTTTTGTGTAGTGCGAGCAATGACGGCCGCCTGTACGCGGAAAAGGGCCGAGGCTGAGCAGATGTCACAAAAGATGAAAACATTTTGGTTCAAGGATCGTCGTTTAAAGTCAACGTCAACTTGCAAGGTTTGAAACTTGGAAATGAGAGTTACAACATCTACCAGGTTTACTTTCATCAGTCAGACGCGGGTAAGCTAGCTGTGTGAGCTGTGAAGCTAAGCTAGCTAGGTTAACTTGACAGTTAAGCTCAGTTAAGCTTTCATTGAAGTCTAAATATCAATTTTTGTGTTGCGTGTGTTCATTTTTTTTTTGGGGGGGGGGGGGTGAAAAACTTTTGATCACTTATTGTGACTGAACAAGATTTAGACTTTTGACTTTAACCAAGTAATGACTTGACTCGACTTGCTGGATATTTTTTTCCACTGAACTGAAACTGAAAACACTGAACTTCTAGACCAGGTACCGTCTATAAAAAAGAACTAAAGTCCTGCTTTATTTGCATAAATTCCCATGGAAAGTTTCCAACCGGGTACAATTCAGCAGCCCTTTTTTGTAACTGTCCGTCTGTGGTTTTTCTTGTTGGTGGGCCGCATGAAACGCTCTTGCGGGGCCGCTTTTGGCCCACGGTGCTGCTGCAGGTTCCCCCGGTTGGGTGTTTAGTGCGGTGTCAACGTGTGATCCATCATCAGTTGTTGGGAACGGCCCCTTTTGTTTGGAGTACGGCGTCCTCTGCGCCCCCCCCCCCCCACCCCCCTCCCCAATAAAGCGCTCTCTTGCTTTTGTGCTCTTTCATCAGCGCCCCGGCATCTTTTTTAGCAAAACAAAGTGCTCTCTGGCCGTATTGATTCAGTCACTATCGATGGGCTCTACGTCTTTATTTGTGTCGGCTACCTGAATACCTGCGCGTTTGTACCGCGCTGTATACTTCCAATCGGTGTGTGTGTGTGTGTGTGTGTGTGTGTAACTGTGAGTGTGTGTAGGCGCGAGCGTGCACGAGCAGCGCTATTCCCTGGGCTGCTAGTTATAATGTTTCTGGGGGTGATGGGGGGGAACTTGAAAGCCCTGCGCTGCCCAAATCAAAACTAACAAGGAAATGATGGAGGCTCCTTTATCTCCTCTCTGGCCCTGGGCGGGAAGCTGAAGGGTTGGGGGTGGGCGGAGGAGGAGGTGAGGAATGGAGGAGGGGGGGGGGGGGGTCGCCTTGCTTCCTCTTTGATTTGTAAAAAATGCATTACCTCCGAAATCAAACGGAAAATTACTGCGCCGACGCAAAACACACCGAGGGGCGGGGTGAGACGGGGGAGGCGGGGCTCGGAGAGTGCCTGAAGAGACATGAAACAGGTGGCGGCGACAAGGAAATGAAGGATTCACCTGGGATTCACCTGGATGGCAAGCAAAGGAGGTGCGAGAGACCTTGATGGAATCTTTCTCAGAGGAGAAGCCTGAAAAGTGTGATGACCCGCGGCGCACATCGAGGGGCAAACGTATACGTTCCGACCTGCACTGCACGGAATGTCGTATTTTCGTTCAAGGCGGCGGCCTTCGGTTGGACTCTTGGGTTAGAGAGCAGCATTTTAACCGAAGGCCATACTTCTCACAGTGCTAGCAAAAGGCCACAGTTTGGCCTCCAGTTGCAGCCGCAATGTGAAAATAAGCGGTAAAATATCTGCAGGAGTGTCCAAACTTTTTCGGGGGGAACAAAATTTTGGATGTGGTTGCACTTTGATCAGAACCCGTTACATCTGATTTTCCTGAATGAAGGACTGAATTATCTATCCATCCATGTGATGTGTGTGGCCGTCTGTCTGTCTATCACGAGATTGACACCTAGCTAGCTATCATGAGGTAGGTATCTATTTAGCTAGCCAGCTTGCTAGCTATCACCAGCTCGGTATCGACCTGGCTATCGCTAGCTAGCTAGCTCTGGCTAGCTACTACTGTATAGGGTGACCAAACATTCTCTATTGGAAGGACAAACCATTTTCTAAAATCCTGTTCGGGCGTCCGGGGGGGGTTTATAAATTTATGAAAATGTTTGCATTGCGTGACTAATAGGAGGTGAAGTGCACTGTGTAACTGCGACTGGTACCACAATTTCAAGTCCAGGGCAAGTGTCCTCTTTTTTGGGGGAAATAGGAATATGGTCACCCTACTACTGTACATCTATCTAGCTAGCTAGCTAGCTAGCTGTCTGTCTGTCTGTCTGTCTGTCTGTCGCTAGATTTTCTGTCGCTAGATTGTCTGTCGCTAGATTGACACCAAGCTAGCTATCATGAGCTAGGTAACTATTTAGCTAGCCAGCTAGTTAGCTATCATTAGCTAGATATCTAGCTTGCTATCTGTCTAGCTACTGTAGTTAATCTATCAGTCTGTCTATTGATCTATCAATCGCGAGATTGATGTCTAGCTAGCTAGCTAGCGATCTAGTGATAGCTAGAAAGGTTCAGACTCTAAATTGGTGAAGACTCTAAATTGTCCATTGGTATATGTCACAAGCCTCTCAAATATGAGCTTAAGCTGGACTTTGTACACACCATATGTGAATTGTGTGTGACATTGTGTGCGGCAGAAACATAAATAAGGAATGATAAGTTATCAAGAAGCAAGAAGGCCATATATGTATATCTAAAGACAGAAAGGAACAGCACGAAAACACCACAGATAAAGTAAGCGAGAGAGTTGCTACCATCCAAAGGCCACAAGCGGGTTGAGAGAAGGAGTCTTTTGCAAAAGAGAGAGAGAGGGAGAGAGAGAGAAATGCCTGGAGTTAGCAACAATAATTTATACAAACACACCTTAATAATTCACATTCTATTTCAATGCTGGAGGGAAAAAAAATCCCAAATTCACAGAGCATAATTAAATAGAGGCAGAAGAAGGAGCGCAAAGGCAGCGATGCAGAGGGCAGCATTAAAGATGGCAAAAAAGAAGAAGCTGCAGTCAAAGCGGCGGCGGCGGCGGCCAGGCGAGGGCATTTTCTTCTTCTTCATGTGATCTTTTGTAAAGCAACGCCAATGAAAAGTCGCCGTGTGTCGACCGACAGCACCGCCAGCCCAAATTCTCTCCTGCTCGCAACATCATTAGTGTGGTGATTAGCATTTTACTGATTTACATGCCGCTGACACCCCCTACCTCGTTGAGGAGACCTGCTGGCATGTAAAAAAGAAAAAGAAAAAAAAAAGCAATGGAATTCAACAGTTACTTTTGAGCTTGCTCTCAATGGAATTTTCTTGGTACAAACATCTATCCTTTATATATATATATATATATATATATATATTAATTTATGAATTGTTATGAAATTACTGTATCAAAGACTTATCAAAGACTTAAAAATGCAACAATGTTTCTATTCAGTTAACATTTCTTTCCACTTTCATGTTAACAAGAGTATGACAAATTAGGGGAAACTTTTTTACATATAATTGTAAATTTAGATATAGATTGAGATATTATTATTATTATTATTATTATATAAAATGTGCGATTAATTTGGGATTAATCATGAGTTAATTATTGAAGTCATACGATTAATTACAATAAAAAAATTTTTTGACTGACACCTCTAATATATATATATATATGCGCTTGCATCCATGTGAACATTACGTTCTGGATTTCCAACAAAATTGCAAGTGACTGAACACTTAAACTTGTGTAGACCGAAAAAAATTTGAGCCAGTATGTCGTCATAGTATCGACTTGCAATTTTGCGATGCATTTGCTTCCAGTGTTTCTTTGCAATTCTTCCCTGCCACATTTTTGCACCTTCAACAGCAACTTCTGCCGCACTCCAAAAGTTCCTCTCGGTGCACTGAACATGATGCAAATACGCGTCGAATAAACAAAACGCCGCTAACTTTTTTTTTGCTTCTCATAACTTCTCTACGCAAGAATACTGGAAAATTCCGCCTGATTAAATCAAATTAAACTTTAACGTGCTCTTCAAGTGCCCGGCTGCTGCTTATGGATGCGGGCGTGGATGTCCAACGCGTTGCATCACGCTCGGCCTCAGGTGGACGCGCCGGATCGCATCCATCAAACGCCTCATCCAAACATAACCTTGCCGCGTTGCGCGTCAATACCGGCCACGTTTCGGAATGGGCGCCGCCCGCGTCCTTCGGCGCTCGCGCACTGCGTTCAAATCCCTCAGCGAGCTCCAAATCAAGTGTGCTCTTACCTCTCAACTGATGAATGCTTTTCATGTTTGTTTGTCAGGTGTTGCAGAGGCATGGACTGCAACTGCGTCAGCGATCTGCTGCTCCCACCGGTGCCCGCACTTTGGACGCCAGGTTGGTAATTCCAAAGTCTCGTCCTGCTCCGGTGAAATGAGTGGAAATGCCTTGAATCGGTTCCAGTCCTCAACCCCCCCCCCCCCCAAGAAAATTTGTATAATACTAATAGAACGAATAAGTCGCCCGATTATGGCCCTTCAAGCATCAGCCAATGATTGCAGATTGAAAAACACTGGTCTCATTCTTTATTATACATTCAATACCATAACCTTGTATTCTTAACTCATTCACTGGCAGCCATTTTCACTGAAGCAACCCCCTTCACTCCCGGCTGTTTTACTGGATTTTGACTGATTTTGCAATGCCCACAGAATATTATGTTCTGTTGCTATAAAAACATGGAAAACCTACCCCCCCCCAAAAAATTTTTTAGAGTCTCTTTATTTCATCAGGAAAAAAAGTAGATTTTCTATCTGTTTCCGTTTTGCAGCAATTAGCATTAGAATATAGCATCATTATTCACAAATATGTTTCAAATTGTGGGGGAAACAGCTTGTTTGCAACATGGCCCTGGTTGATCTCTTATACTCTGCTGCCACCTGCTGGCCGTTTTTTGTAATAACTACAATTCCTTTAAGCAACCTCTTCATGTCAGAAGCTGTATCAAAGCCTTCTGTATGCTCTAGCATAAAAAAAGCAAAAATAAGTTTTTGGGAGTGCAAGACAAAGTATTAAAAAACTTGGGGGGGCTTTGAATGCGTTAAGAATATATGCCTGTGAGTCATTTTCATCATAGAGTGTCAAAGTGCGACAGTTTTTTTTTTTGTGTTTATAATTTGAAAATAATCTAAACAATGTGTGAAAGTTTTGGCATCTCAGGTTTGGTTTTGTCCGTCAGGTTGTTGCCAAACTCGGGAGTGAATGCGCTGTTGATTCACTTCCAACTTCTTTGGCGTTTAAAGAACACAGCATGACATCAGTACTCTGTATTAATATATCATTTCAACTCCAGTATTTGCTTCCTGGTTCTGACCAGGGGTTAGCATTGGTGTTGATCCATTGCCTTGGCGGAGGTCTGCCCTCTGGTCGAGCTTTGTGTTGACTTTGATTGTTCAATGAGTACAAACACTTGACTCGGTGTGTGCGCTCTGTGCAGCATCAATCACTTTTCTCCCGTACGGAGTTGTCATCACGCACCTGAGCAATCTGTGCAGGCCAGAGGCCACTAGCGCACGCTAACGTAGCTCAGGGCGCACGCGCTCTTCTATTAAACACATCATCCCTCACCTTCATCGCTCATCCAAACGGCGACCTCCTCCTCCCCGGCGGCGACGGGCAGAAAATTGACGACGGGCCTCCCCTCTCTGCGCAGGGTTCGCCTTCCCGGACTGGGCCTACAAGCCCGAGTCCAGCCCAGGATCGCGGCAGATCCAGCTGTGGCACTTCATCCTGGAGCTGCTGCAGAAGGAGGAGTACAACGGCGTGATCGCGTGGCAGGGCGACTACGGCGAGTTTGTCATCAAGGACCCCGACGAGGTGGCCCGGCTGTGGGGGATCAGGAAGTGTAAACCGCACATGAACTACGACAAACTGAGCAGAGCACTGAGGTATTTCATGCCATGTGCTGCCGTCGCAATCAGCGTAATTATCCACTCACGCTGTTGTGAAAAATTATCCATAGAAATTATAATAACCAAATACAGGGACAAACATGGGCCGTATTTTTTCGGACTCCAAAATCCAGAGGTGGCAAATCCAGGTCCAGAAAGTAAAAATCCTGCCACAGTTTGGCTTTAGGCCCTGATGATACTAGCTAGCTATTTAGCTAGCTCCCTAGCAGGTAAACGAGCACCATAGGAGCTAGCTAGGGAGCTAGCTAGCTAGCACCTGAAAGTAAAAACTCTGCCACAGTTTGGCTTTAGCCCCTGATGCTAGCTAGCTAGCTTCCTAGCAGGTAAATGAGCACCACGGGAGCTAGCTAGGGAGCTAGCTAGCTAGCATCAGGGGCTAAAGCCAAACTGTGGCAGAGTTTTTACTTTCAGGTGCTAGCTAGCTAGCTCCCTAGCTAGCTCCTATGGTGCTCGTTTACCTGCTAGGGAGCTAGCTAAATAGCACCTGGGGCTAAAGCCAAACTGGCAGGGTTTTTACTTTCTGGACTTGGATTTATCACCTCTGCTATCGCGTTCCGTAATCATGTTGACTTTCTGTGCATTTTCGCCACTTTCTGCCCAGGAGTGGTAATGCGCCAAAAAGTATTTGCCAACAATAGAAGAAGAAGTAGAAGTATTAGTCATGCGTTACCACATTCCACATTCTTTATTACATGCTAAAGAAGATGGCGGTAATGTAGCATAAGAAAGAAGAAGAAAAAATAGAAGAAGAAGTCATTGTGGCTAATGTGTGATGTGAGTTAGCTGTTGCCGCTAGCATGCAGCCACAACAATTATTTCCTATTTATAGCAGCAAATGTTCACCTATCTTGTGTGAAATTGACTTCTGTATGCTCATGTTTACATGGAAGATATAAAAAAGAAGTTTAAAACATCTGCTATTCCACAATTGCTGCTCTTTATCGGCGGCCATCTTAATGGAAAGTTGACAGAGGAGATGGCCAGCCAACAATGTCAATACGGATTTCTGCGTGAAGTTTCTGGGACTTTTTCAAACTTGTTTCATTTGAACACATCTGGAGCACCGGCAAATACGGAGTTATCATAAATGACTTGCGCCCCTCCCCTCTCCCCCCCCCCCCCCCGCTTTTCCGTGGCCTCTTCTTAATGGGGGTTGTCGTGGGAGTCTAATTGTTATGAATTGTCTGGGGCCACAATTAGCCTTTCTTAATTAGCCTCACTTAATTGCTCAATTAAGGGCCGCTGCTCGGTTGCCACGCTGAGCAAAACGCACGTCGGCGTGTTGGGCCGCTGATACATACGTGCTGCTTTAAGTGGCTTGATGTCATGCATAATGAGGCGTTTCAACGCCAAACTCTCTTTGTGGATATTTTCAAACAAAGGAAGCAGCAAAGTTGAGCAAATGAACGAGTCAATTAAGATATTTTGGCTTTTTCACACCCCACCCCCCCCCCACCCCCCGCCTGTGCGTTCCGCTCTTTCACCTGAGCCAGGTGGCATGAGAACACACCTCGGTGGTCGGCGCAGGAAAATGACATGCCCACCGGGGTCGTAACCATGGAAACACCCCCTCCCGTACTTCCCCTTAAAAATCTCAATATGATCTGATGTTACTTGTCAGTGTTCATTTACAGTCATGTTGTACTTGTTAGCTCCAAAATTAGCATATTTTCAAGTAACGTCAAACATGTTATTATTTTCCAGTCTCGTAATCAGACTTTTCTCTCTTTATAATATCCCTAAATGTTGTTACGTATTGTGCATGGAGCAAAACTAATGGATCGCAGCACAGTCCCACCAGATTGTGTGAATGCAGGTGGTCCCCAAATGTAATCGTTATATTTATAATCAATGTATAAACATTTGTTACTATTGCGTTTTACTATTATAACATTAATAGCTGAAAAAGACTGCCTTAATTTTGTATTGTATACATTTTTTTTTATCTATGGTAAGCCAAGTCTTGAAAGACAAGTTGCCCATTTATGTTACGTGAAATCCAGAAAATATTAATTTTATAATACAAAAATAATTATGGCAACTCAAAAAGGTTGTCTTTTTTGTTGTTGTGTAAAAACAAACTTTATTCTTAAATGTCACTGTTTAAACCATGTGGCAATTTTATGTTAAGCATTGTTGTCGGTATTTGCTGAATGTAGCTATTAAAGTAACTCGAAATCTGTCTTACTTTTACTACTTACTAACTGAGTTACTTTTTCAAGCAAGTAATCAATCAAGTAACTGAGTTACTTTTAAAGTCAATTGATCAATCAAGAAACTGCGTTACCTTTCAAAGCAAGTAGTCGGTAAAGTAACAGTTACTTTTTGAAGTAAGTAATCAGTAAAGTAACTATGTTACTTTTTAAAGCAAGTAGGTAAGGTACCAGTTACTTTTTAAAGCAAGTAATCAATAAAGTAACTGAGTTAGTTTTAAAATCAAGTATTTGGTAAAGTAACAAAGTTACTTAAAATCAAGTAATCGTAAAAGTGAAAGTTACTTTTTAAAGTAAGTAGTAATCAGTAAAGTAACTAAGTTGCTTTTTGAAGCAAGTAATCAGTAAGGTAAGAGTTACTTTTGAAAGCAAGTAATCAGCAAAGTAACTGAGATATTTTTAAGTAATCAGCAGAGTAACTCCGTTAATTTTAAAATCAAATAATCAGTAAAGTGACAGAGCTACTTTTTAAAGCAAGTAATCAGTACCGTAAACGAACTAAGTTACTTTTTCAAGGTAACTGGCAACACTGTTCATTTGAGCAATTATTCGAATAAGGGTTGCAGGTGAGATGGCGCCTATTCCAGCTGATTTTGGGCGAGTACGGACAATTGGTCATTTGGTCACATAGGAAGACCTGAGCCAAGATTCAAACCCAGAACCCCTAAATGTTGGATTAAATTGCCTTCAGCTTCAGCAATCAAGGCAAAATGTGGTCGTTGTAACAGGACTCCCAAAAAAGCTTGAAAGACCCACGAAGAGGAAGTCATCCGAGATCGTCTCTGATTATCGTCTCTTGTCTGATGCTAAATGGAATTTTTCATGTCGACGTCTCGTCTGCTAGTGGCGGAATCAAACTAAATACGTCTCACGCGGTACTGAATGAAGGCATCGAGGCGCAAATTGATCGGGGAAGGGAAGGAGACGTATTCAAAAGAGTGGGAAATGAGCGTAGCGCCGACCCCGCAGCGCTGTTTACTGATTCATTCTCTCCCCCCCCACCCCCCCAAAAATCATCCTCAAACCTTGACGCCGGCCTTGTGAAACCTTCCCTTCCTGCATCCGCCCGCCTCATTCGAATTTCCTCTGCTGTGTTGCAGGTATTACTACAACAAGCGCATTTTGCACAAAACCAAAGGGAAGCGCTTCACCTACAAGTTTAACTTCAGCAAAGTGGTGCTGGTCAACTACCCCATCCTGGACATGGCCAACTCGCCCTTCTTCCTGGCCCAGAACCACTTCAACGGGGGCTCCGGCGCACCCGACTGCACCCCGGAGGTACTCAGACATTTCACGCGCCGCCGGGTTTTCGCCGCAGCGTGAGCATGAACGAACCCCGGGAAAGATCGGCAAAAGCAGATATGTTGTTTTGTTTTGGTTTTTCATGCAATCGTTCTAACAAAAATCTATTGCTGTCATGTGGTTTCGCCGTTTGCGGCGAGCGCGTACCCGCTGAGCCTTCCTGGGTGCATGAAAATCTGTAAAAAAATAATGTTAAGATTCAAGACTTAACTCTCAAACTGCCATTTGTAAATTGACTCTCCGTTGATGGGAAAAGCTGAATTGATGACACTCGTAGTGGAGATTTAACACAAACTCTGCAATCTGTTCCAGTCCCCCAAAAACACACATAAAATTTTCCATTATAAATAAAAACAGCACTCTAGTACTGCTGCACACACACACACACACACACACACACACACACACACACATATATATATATATATATATATATATATATATATATATATATAATTGTAACGACCAATCACAGCGCACCTGTTTTTTTCAAGCCGAGCTGTGATTGGTTGCTACTTGAGCCCTGAGCAACTGTGATGTCATCAGTGATGTCATCTTCAGTCGAGAGCAAGTGGCAAAATGGCCGCCCCCTGAGATGGATTAAAAACGGGCTGGATTTTGCTTCATAACTCCAGATGACCATATTTAGACTCGTCGGGCTGCATAGAACATATTATTGTAAAAAAATAATAATAATAATAATAAAATTGGGTTGACTTTTAATTAAATGGGTTTCCTTCTGGTGTGCTCACCATGGCCACCAGGGGGAGACGTAGATATATTTAGATTGTATGGTGTCATTCGAAGAAGACATCATAAATAAGCTAAATCAACTAATAGTTTATAGCTTAAAGCTAATATTAGTTATTTTCTGCGGAGGATAAAGAATATAGGCGTAAGTATTGCCATATTGTCTGTGTAACGTATCATTTTATTACTTGTGTTCCTCACTGAGTACGGACAAAGTTTCCGTGTGATGTGAAAAAAGTACAGTAAGCGTGTCATCCATCACGCTTAAGGTCGCGAGGAGATGGCTTTAGGTCGTCCTTACCCCCCCCCCGAGCTCCCCCAAAGACGACATGATCCCCTCCTCTCTCTCATCCCCCGTCTTCGGCGCGTCATCGATCTCAAATGAAAGCGGGGCCGCGTCAGATCACATCAATGGCGCGGCTCGTTAATGCGCTTTGTTAAGCAAACGCGGATCTGCCGGCTCTGGCGGCTCGGGGACTGCGGTCTCGCCTTTCAAACCTCGGGGTGACACGGGATATTGATCCGGGGAGAAGGGGGACAAAAATCCCCCCTTTGTCCCGCCGATTCCCCGGCTTCATCTGTTCCATTTGTTTCAGCCGCTCTCTGGTGTATTTCACGGCCTGCGTTGCAAACGAGTGTCACCGCGTCAGATCTGGCCGGCGAGCGGCCTCAATCGGCGCCTCGCCGGCCGGCTTGCCGCTTTCCTCCTCGTTTATCCTTCGCCAGCCTCAAACGCGTCCTCTCCTCCGCAGCCCCCGATCCCATGACAGCCCTTTGTATCCCCGTCCTTGCCTCCGCTCCGTCGCCGTTTGCATCACACTTGACTGTCAACATGCGACGCCCGCACTTTTGCGGTGCCACCACCAGGGCGGCGCGTGAGAGGAAGGACGCAAGTCCTTGCGTGCGTGGGCTTATTTCTTGGGAAGGCACGGAATGACTGACAGAGCAGTGAGGGATTTATTGTTGAACTTAAAGTGCAAGTGCAAGCAAAAGTCTGCACACCCCCTGTTCAAATGCCCGTTTTTTGTGATATTAAAAAAATCGAGTCTAAAATAATTACCACACTCTAAAAAAGGTCGATTTGACCCAAATGTGAGTGAAAAAATGGGTCTTTTCAGCATAAAACATGAGTACTTTATTCTCTTAACATTCCGACTTTTTTTCTGATTGTTTTTCTCACGAGTACAAAACCGTGTCTGGAGGGAGCTCATTTCTTCTTTTTCTTGTGTTTGTGTGTGTAGGCCATCCAGTCCCTGCTTCCTCGCTTGCCAGACTCGGGCCGAGCGTCCTCCCTGTTTGATCGGGGCGGCGCGGTGCCGGCTCCGGAGGGAGACAAGCTCCGGCTGGACACGTTTCCTTTCCTGGGTTCAGGTGAGGAAACTGGACACGACAAGATGGCCGCCACTGTTGGGTTGAAAGTGGGTGAGCGTGCCACAAAGATGTGGGCGGGGCGCGAGCAATTGAGCCACTGAGAATTGCAATGAACTAAATGCATTTTTGTCATTTAGCAGGAAAGTCATTTCAAAATATGCATGTTCGTTTCTTAGCAGACTCCAAATCTTTGGGACTTTAATGTAATGAGTTATGACTTTGTAATGTGATATTTAGCTCGTTAAACCAGCGAGTCATTTTTGCGTCTTATTAATCAAAGTTACTCGCTATGTTACTACACTGTTCTTCTATCATAAAAAAATTAATTCAAATTCAAATTGGGCACTCAGTCAATAACCAACTAGTGATTCATCGCAAATTAATCGCATTTGATATTTTTCAAATTTGTTTTTAATTTCAATTTGATTCCAGACTCAGGGTCCACTCTTAAAAACTAACAAAACTAACAAAACAAAATAAACATACAAAGATTAAGAAAAATACAATATTTGTTATAAATGTACAATTTTTTTCCCTAATTTTTTATCCGCTTCTCATTCACTCCCAATCATTTTCACTGAAGCAAGACCCTTTGCTCCAAACTGTTTTACTGGATTTTGACCGATTTTGCAAGGCCCACAGAATATTGTGTTCAATTGCTATAAAAACATGGAACCTACCAAAAGAAAGATTCTCTCAACAGGAAGAAATCAGTTTCTATTTAGCAGCAATTAGCATTAGAATATAGCTAAGTTTCATCATTATTCACAAATCTGTTTTAAAAAAAAGCTTTTTTGCAACATGGCCCTGGTTGATCTCTTATACTCTGCTGCCACCTGTTGGTCGTTTTTTTGTAATAACTACCATTGCTTCAAGCATTCTCTTCAGTTCAGAGGCTGCATCAAAACCTTTCTGTTAGCTTTAGCATTAAAAAAATAAAATTTAAAAATACGTATAAATACGTTTTTATATTATGTTTAAAATTGAAAGTTTTTGGGAGCAAATGAGTAAATTAACATAAAAGTGGAAAAATATGTTACCCTAATACAAATATGGTTATATATTTTAGTTCATTGTTCATGGTAATTCCTAAAGTTATTTGAAGTTTAAAAAGATGTACTGCAACACGGTAAAAGTAGTGCAAAACACTGATTATTTTTTTGCCACTAGATGCATTTGTGTTTCATGTTGGATGTTGCATGGTAACAGCAACCATGCTTTTTTTTTTTTTTTTTTGAACATGAAGCAACTTACAGACAAGATTTCCCCAGTACAGGACTTTCCAAATATGGGGCATGCATTAATTGCTTTAAAAAAAGAAGAAGAAGAAGAAGTAACTTTTGGGATCCGCCAGCGACCGGAACCAGAAGCTCGTTTTGCTCTGTCGAATGTAAAAGCCAAACTCAGAAATTCATCACATTATCATGCCATATTCAACTTTTTTTTCCCCCCTCTGGTATGGCAGCAATCTGCTTCCGTTCTCAGTGGCTCAATTCTTATTGAAGGAAATAAGCAAGATGGCAGCCCGCAGTCAAGACTGCGAGGTGAGGCCCGCTTAGCCGGTGACTTGCGCATATTCTCGCCAAGGAAGGGAAGGTGAGGTCACGCCAGCGTCCGCGACTGATGCTGCTTCACGGGCCTACGCGCACATACACGCACAATACGCGGGAGGGAGGGAGGGAGGTAGAGTGTAAACAGATGCGCCCCCCCCCGCTCGCCCCCCTCCCCTCCCCTCCTCCTCCTCTTCTCCTTCATCCTCCACAGTTTGTCCTGGGGTCTTATTTCCTTCTCCCTCCCATGTGTCCCCGCCGTCCTAATCCCTTCCCAGGCAGGAAGGCCCTAATTGAGGGTGCAGGCTTCAGTTTGTGGCCTGTGGGCGCCCATTACTGTGTTTTCATAAGCAAGCGAGAAAGGCCCGTCTTGACTGATTCAATATTCATGTGTCTGCCAGCTACACGCGCACACGCACACACTTCAGCGCTGTCAAATTAGGCCCGCATAGTAAATAACGTGGCAGGCTGGCGGATGGAGGGGAAGAGAAAAGACGGGGGGGGGGGGGGGGGGGGGGGGAATGGGGGGGGGGCAGCGGGGGGGGGGCGCAGCGAGTTGCTCGACACTTGCAAGGAAGTCAACTGCGCTGGGAGGTGAACGTGCTTTTGTTTGCTCGTACTGCCGCTCACGCTCACACAAATGGCAACATTTTGCTCGTATTACAACAATAAAGCGGTAAAATTGGTGTTTTTTTTTCTTTTCAAATGTGTTACTATTTTTTTTTCGGCAAAAAAAAATGCTGTCATTTCCTATGAATAACATGCAATTTTTTTGTAAAAAAAATTAATAATCCAAAGTCTAGTGGGAGTAATATACAAGGGTCCAGTGGAAAAATAAAATAATAATTCACATTGTATAAAGGTATACCAGTATCGAGGGGCTGTAAAAAAATAATTAATTTGGGAAAAAAAAGTGCACTTTCCTCAGAACAAGATACTGTATTTAATATCTCATGTTACAAATGTACAGAATTATTATTTAGTTAACTTTTAAAAAATATATAATATTAGGGGCATTGTACATATATATATATATATATATATATATATATATATATATATATATATATATATATATATATATATATATATATATATATATATATAATACTTAAAAGATTTAAGAGGGGAA
Source organism: Leptonotus elevatus (assembly GCF_054856555.1). NCBI lineage: Eukaryota > Metazoa > Chordata > Actinopteri > Syngnathiformes > Syngnathidae > Leptonotus > Leptonotus elevatus. The sequence goes on from NC_141244.1 coordinate 25,765,968, forward strand.
GAAAAATCACAAAAGTCACGATTGTACAGAAATGAGGTTGTAATGTTGTGAGAGTCGGAATTTTAAGAGGAAAATATCCTTGCTGAGAGATTGACCAATAAAAAAGTTGCACTGTTACGAGAAAATCATAGTGTGAGATTCACGAGAAAAACTTGTTCGGTTAAGAATTATCTGAGAATGACGTGTTAAAAAAAAAAAATTGTTAAGTCATGATTTAAAAACACGAAAAGATTAATTTTGAGAGATTTAACTCGACTTCGAACAAAGCAGAAAATCATGTGAGATTTATGACAAACTAGACTAACGGTTGATGCCATTTCTGGAGACATTGCATGGCAATGCTAAAAGCTGAACGCTAAGATTGAAATGCAAAAAATATATATATATATATATAAAAAAAAAAAATTTTTTTAAAAATAATAATAAAAGAGCAATGATGATGACATTTCCGAATGAACAATACTGAGCTCTTAAAAAAAATAAAATAAAAAATAAAAAAAAAGATTGAAATGCATACGGAATGCTTATGGAGTAAATTGAGAGATAAATTATGAAATGTTGACCTCCTGGTTAAAGGTCAATGCGCTTTTACCAACTGCACCACCGAGCAATACCAGAAACCCGGTAACGATGATGATAAGTTATATGTTTGGATGTGGGTGTGAAAAGTGACACGGTGGAAAAGTTCAATGGATGTCTTATTAAAAGTTGATATTTAATGTGCGAATACTGTAAGTAATGTGAAATCAAACGATATGTACCCCGGGAGGCGTGAATTTTTGAAGCAAGTTGAAATTTGATCAGTTGAAGTCGGAAATATTGTGTGGCAAAAAAGTGTGTCGGATAAAAATCACAACCTATGTGGGAATGCTTCAGCAATTACACGAGAATGACTTTGCGATGTTGCGAAAATGAAGTGGAAATTTTAAGAGAAAAAAATATGGATATTCCGAGATTCACTTCACTTGACGTCATAACAGTTTGAATGTTACGCAAGCGTAAAAGCAAGAAATGTGAAAAATAAATTTGATGAGGATGACGTGGTGACTTTATGACAAAAGAAACAGTTGGATTGTTCTGTGAATTCATTTGGAATTTGAAAAGAAAAAAAAAATCGTATTACGACTTTGACTTGAAGGCGGTCGCGTTTTATTCAAGATGAGAATTTGAATTGCAAATGATGCCGATTGAACATCCTTCCACCTTGTCGTCCATTTTGTCCGCGTGGACGCCTTTAACCTTCATGTTGTCTCGTGTGCGCTAGGTGGCCCCTGCTACACCAAACCGCCATCCCTGCTGGGCGCGTACCCCCGCAGCCCCCCCTTCGACTACCCGTGGGGCTTCAACCCCTACCTGCCCGGAGCCTTCTCCCTCAACAACTGCCCCAAACTGCCCCCCGGCTCCCTCTACCCCTCCCAGTTCTACCCCGGCCCCCTGCCCAGCGGCCTCTCCCAGCTGCCCCACCCCTTCTCCACCCTGCTGCCTCCGGGGGAGGCCGGCGCCAACGGGGCGGCGGCGGTGGCGGCGGCGGCGGCGGCAGCGGCGGCAGTGGCGGCGGGGGGCCGAGCGGGCCCGCCGCCCTACCCGGGGGGGCTGTCGCTGGGCCGCGTCGAGCTGGGCAACCCTCTGCTGGGCGGGGAGCGTGCCCGGGCCACGCCCCCGAGCCTGATCCCGGGCCGTCAGAGCCCCACGGAGAGGCGCGGCGGCAGCGCCAAGCGGGACGCCGAGTCGGACTCGGACCTGGAGATCACCGACCTGAGTGACTGCAGCTCGGACAACGAGCACGATTTCCCTGCGGCCAAGGACGGCGCGCCGGGGGGGAAGAAAGCAACGGCGGGGGGGGCCATCTCCTCCCTACCGCCGCCCCTGTCTGCCCACCCTCTCAAGGGCATGATGCCCCGCACGCCGCCGCCGCCACCGCCTGCCATCTTGCATGAGCGCCACAGGGAGACAGAGACCCTCAAAATGATTCACAGCTAATACTTCTTCTTCTTCTTCTTTTTCTGGCTCGATTGCTCTGCTTTTCTCCCCTTTTTGTCCGCGTCGTCAACATCAGACGTTCCCCTAAAACTTTTCACAGCGTGACACTTACTTCCCATGGCCATTTGAATCGTCAAATCTCCATGAATTGTCTTTCCTGTAAACAACCTTCACAAAGACACGAGCCGATACTGCCACCTGGTGGCGCATTCAATGTGATTCTGTTTGAATGACCTTCGGAGTCCTGTGCTTCAAATTGATGCTCCTGTTTTACACGCACAACAACAAAAAAGCTTTTTTTTTGTTTCTTTGTTTTGTTTTTTTACAACGTGTCTAGTAGTGTTTAGAGTTTAATTTAAACTACTTGTGGAAAAAAAGTTTTTGTTTTGTTTTTTCTTTTAAATATTTCTGAAATTGAATATATCCCACATTTCTAATGCTCGACAACGTGTATTTTTTCCCCGCGTTTTCCTGTCTTCATTTGTTTAAATTGACTTTAAAGCACTGACTTGCATTTGCCTTCCTGTATTTAATTGTGTCATAACGTATTTGCTTATTGTTTTGTTTTTTTAACCCCATTCCTAATGCTGTGAAAATTTATTTATTTCAGTGTTGTATTTATTTATTTTTTATTTTTTATTAATTTGTATTTATTTATTTATATTCATTCATTGATCCTAATTCATTTCAGTTCCACATTTCTGGTGGAGTCAAAATGCATTTTGTCTTATATTTTCATATGTATTAATTTCATTTAACTTGAACTGCATTTCAAGGGGATGTTTTAAAACCAACTTTTTTTCTTTCTTTTTTTTTATGCACACCACATTACTAGTGGTGTGAAAAAATTTCTCTTGTATTTTATTTTATTTATTTCAATTTGATTTCCACCAAGTTTCCAGTGTTGTCTTCAAATTCATTTTTATTTATATTCTTGCACATTGGGGGAGGTAAAAAATGGAAGAAAAGAAGAGCAGATATTTGCAATTTGTATGAATATTTGTGTGTGTGTGTGTGTGTGTGTGTGTGTGTGTGTGTGTGTGTGTGTGTGTGTGTGTGTGTGTGTGTGTGTGTGTGTGTGTGTGTATATATTTTAATATGTTGTACATTTAATGATGAGCACCTATGACGCGAGCTCACGGTATCGTGGTGATTTCATTCCGTATTTAATTCAGTATGTCGGGGCAGGGGGATAAAGTTATAAGCTTATGTGTATCCAAAGTTTCAATAATTCATAAGCAGATGTTTTCCTATGATGAGCTTATTGGGATGCTGTCGGAGTTTTTAATAGTGCCCTTTGGTCTTTTTTCCCCCGCCAAAGTGTCCACCCCACAAATCCTTCGGGGTGCACAAAACATGCCGGTAGACTTATTTTTATATTTGCATTCATCCAGTGCTTCAAACTATTTGATTTGGTTTACTTAAATTTTAATTTGATTAAAATGTATTCCATGGGATTAAAAAAAAAACATGATGAGCCACATTGTACTCAGTATTGTAAAGTTCCTAATAATGTGACACACAAGCAGATGTAAATATTGGTTTTCTGTGTGCGTGTGTGTACATCTCAAATTTGCTTTGTTTTACTGTAAAGAGGTCACATGGGAAAAAGATTAATATCCTGAAAAGCAATAAATTGAATTATTTGGGATATTGGATTGTTGTCACTTTCTTGTTTTATTAGTAAATTAAAAATGATTGCATTGTGGCGTGGCATCACACTTTATTTGTTAATGTCATGTAGAAACAACTTCTGGCACAATTTGACTAAACGTAACTATAGTATAGTGTACTGTACAGTGTAGGTACATTTTCTAGTTTTTTATTTTTGATTAATAAAGCATCTGTTCGTTCGTTCATTCGTGCATTCATTCGCAGCATATTCCCAGTCTACATTCAAATCAGGTCGTTGTTGGTGCACTAGAGGGCGCCAGACACCCTCAAAACAAATCTCTTTATAGTGCTTTGATGTCTCGCTGCGTGATAAAAGTCTAAAAAATAAATCTAATCAAAGCGTATCGTGCCAATCACTGACATCATGAGCGTGTTTATTATAAATAACCGATTTTTAACTGTTAAACAGCGACATTAATGTCATTTAAAGTGGGCAAGTTTAGGTGGGAACTTTGTTAACGAGACCAGAGAAGAGACTTTGATTATTATAATTATACAAGCAATATAACACTTAATAGTGAGTATTGTGCATAGAATAATGACAGTTTGGGTTTAAAATATATAAATAGTTTAATTAAACACGGTAAAAGCTTCTCAACTTTTTTTTGACAGTTACAGTAGAGGCGGAAGTTTTAGTGTGTGACACAATACGGAAGCGGCTCGTTCCATAGCATTTTTAAAATAAACATCTTTTCCCCCCTTAAGTGTCTAAACTTTTCCAGTCGCAATACGGTATTTCATAATACAAAACTGAAATAAAAAATAAATAAAAAAATATATATATCTAGATCTACAATTTCAGTGAGTGAGTAGTTTCTCGTGTACTTCCGCGTACAATGTTTTTTTTCTCCCTCCTCCCCCCTCCCGCCCCCCACCTTTGCTCACTTCACTTGATGGCACACGACAACTTTTTCCCTTCACGAAACCTGATTTAGACGCTCGGACGGACGTTTTCTCCCTCTTTGCGGGTGAGTAAAGCTTTCAAACATGACCAACGGCGAGCTGTTTGTGGGACTTAAAAAAAAAAGTGTCTTAAAAAGGTGACCGCGAAGGTGTTTTCAGTTTTTTTCTCTCCCCCGACAAATCCCCCAGCACGGTAACGCTGCGCCGGACTACACCGCATCCTGTGCGGCTGAGTTTTGCAATTATATATATATTTCTTCAGATAAATAAAATAACGGTGCGTTTTTACTGACACTTTTCAAGCCGCTGAGCAGCAACTGCTTTGCGTGTGACGCGTGGGAATTCATGCAAGAAAGCGTTTGTGTGTCCTGATGTCGTTGATCTTGAGATCAAACGACAGTTGCATTTAGGTGTCAGAAAAATCATCGGAATTCTCACAATTTGTGGAGTTTTTCCACTGACAGCTATTCGGGAGAAATGTTTGTGTTAATTTATTGTATGTGGTGTTTACGTGCAGTGACAGACCATAGTCACGCCTGCCCCACTGTGGCACATGACAAAAGGGTGGGAAACCTGCAACCAGTGGGCCATACGTGGCCCGGCAAGAGCATTTTATACGGCCCCACGTGCAATTTTAAAAACAGTGCAAGGATTTTCTAAAAGGTTAAGTCAGGGGTTTCAAACATGGTGCCTGCAGGCGCGAGGTAGCCCCCAAGAACCACACGAGTTGCCCTTGGGTCTTTTCTAAATAAATAAAACCCCAAAACAATAAAAACTCATCAGTGATGAGACATTGTGATATCCTCGAATGTTGTACAAGTGATCATTTGAAAATGCATATATTGGTAGAGATTTACAGAAATTAATTGTGGCATACTGATTTTTTTTGGTTTCCTAATTATTGTGAGAAATCACAACATGATCAGTGTCTTTACATGAATTAATATTCTATATTAATCAGAGGTGGCAAATCCAGGTACAGAAAGCAAAAACCTTGCTTTAGCAATTAATGCTAGCTAGCTAGCTAGGTCCGTAGCAGGTAAACGAGTACCATGGGAACTAGCTAGGGAGCTAGCTAGCTAGCTAGCACCTGGGGCCGTTTTTACTTTCTGGACATGGATTTGCCAGAATAAGTAAATACAACAAAAAATGATTCATAATAATAGAGATGACACATTTCTACATAATATAATTATTTATCAAGGTAACGAGTATTATAAAAATAAAATACATTAACTTTTTTTTTTTTATCGAAATTTAAGATAAGACTCCCCAAACCTTACATCCTTTTAACGAAAAGCCCCGAAACAAAGTGCTCATCATGCGTAACAAACATTTGCTAATCTAATATTTCTTCATACATTTAGTATGACCCAAAAACAAAATGGCTGCCCTGCATAGCCTCGTTAAAGATGCAGACGAGATCAATAATGAGTGTCTGCATAATATTGATTGCTGCTTTTTGCTTGTGTGTGTGTGCGCGTCCTCGTCCTCTCAGGAAACAGCAGCGAGCGCGTAATTGACCAAAATAACCACATTTCGTCAGTCCACACTTTGCTTAATCATTAAGCATTTTGTTGCTTTTGCTTCCTCCCTTGTGATGCTGCTGCAGCTGAGTCAGAGCGTAAAGGTGGAGCAAGGGGGAGTTGGTCGCACCGTGCGCCCGCCATCCCGCCGGCTGAACAAGTGCCGGCTTGTGCGCAGCCCAAAGGCCACCTTCTCTTCCTTTTAAAGGAATGTTGCCTGTTTTCATCGCACTTCGCTTCCTCCGCCGTGTCGTAAAACGGGGGGGGGGGGGGGGGGGGCGTTAGGATAAACAACAGACTGGCAATGGCCAACGCGCTGGATGGTTTTTTTTTTTTTTATCCAGAGGGGGATCAGAGCGTTAGCAGACAAGCTAATAATTCTCGATGACTGAAAGTATTCTTCTCTGGCTGATGCTTTTCTTTGCCATCGTCTTTTCTTCTGAGATGATCGGGAACGAGCCAAGTGGCTGAAATGGGGTTTCATAAAATACTAGTACAGTAATCCCCCCCTTCCAAATAGAAATACCATAATTACTCCCTAGGGCTATTTTCAGAGCATTCCAATACTTGATACTTTGTAAGGTCTTTAATCTCTTTTGAAATAATACATTAAAAAAAAAAGCATACACAGTGTAACAGTGTACTGATCACTTGTTGTATTTACACCAAGTAGAAACAAATCCTGTTTTTCAAAGTAACACATTTTAACTCATCGAATTAAACTCTAAATGATCCAACAGCCGTTGTTTCTGTAGGCCTAAAAAGCAGGACTGAAGATGATTTGACTATCAATCATCTTCAGCAAAAACTAGGATGAGCTTGAAACACTTCCTGTTTTCCTTCATCTTTCAAATGTACTGTACACAGTGTTAAACAAAGTAGTGAGCCATCATCTTGTGGTCCACAATAGAATTGCACCCAAAACAAATAAGAGGCAGAAAAAAATGCAGTTAATCTCCGGCCATCGGGGTGTTCAGAGATTTTCCCCGCGTCCGAACGTTTCGCTCACAGATACGTTTTCAGCAATCTGCAGAAAACTCAAGATTTACTTTTTAACTTCACTCTTGATGGGTGAAAATCAGCGAGCTGCTTTCTGTTGCGGTTGTAATGAAGACGAGCGGTCTTCGCGAACAATTTCCTCGGTTTTATCCGCGTTGCATTCATGGCCAGGATCTTCACCTGTCCGTCTCACTTAGCGCGTTGGAAAAGTAAGAAAATGGAAAGAGTTACTCCCGTCTGCCCAGCGCGGAGTCTTGTGGCGGCCAGTTAGGGAGAGCAGAAGCGAGACGGCGAGTTAGCGAGTGAGAATGAAGTCATTCATGGGAGGCTTGGAAGAAAAAAAAAAATCCCAATCCGTGGATTGAAGGTGAAAACTGGCACTCGGGGTCTTTAAATAAAAAAACAAAACAAACAAGGTTATGCTTTAGGAAAACGAACTTAGCTGAAAGCTAGCAAGTAATGCAAAGCACCAATGGTGTGCTAACGGTTAGCAACTTAGCATTGAATGTTGCAGTTTTAGAAGTGATGTATATTTGAACGCAACACGTAGACAGATAATATAACGATACTCACAGCCATATATTATAAGGGACAGCACAGTTTTCTTTCCCCAGATGGACTTTTTTTTTTTTTTTAATTATCCAAAATAAGGCTCCTTTTTCTGACTTTTTCGCTTATGAAGTATGATATTTATTTACATATGAAATATTCAAATTTCTCTTTGAAATTTTCTGACTTAAAAATAAATCTTTTTTGGGGGGGTTAGGTTGTAATGTGTTTAAATGTTTTTTGTTAAAAAAAAAAGAAGGGGGATGTATTCATATATAATGTTTATATAATGTAGTTTTAAAAGCGATAATATCAGCTAATTAAATTGGCCAGCCGATTAATCAGACTTTTTTTTTTTCCATGTGTATTTTGCATCACAGTTCAGTAACCCCCCCCCCCCCCCCCAAATAAATAAATAGATAAATAGAAAAAAGAAAAAAAAGACTGCTTTGTCCGGGTTCCATTATGTAGGCTGTCCTGGATCATCAGCGAGTGATAAACAATATCAACATATGGTCCCCCACTGCCGCCAAACAAACTTTTCGCAACGTCTTTCGGATTAGCGCGAGGTTAGCGTAGCCACGTAGTGCCTTTGCTGGCAAAAAGCGCTCCCAATGTTCTACATGGGCGCCATGTAAAAGCAAATGAAATCCAGACGCTACACAGCAGACTTATAAATAAACGACTCAGGGTCCCATAGTGGCCTGTGTGTGTCTGGCCTCGGCAATTAGCCCTCTGCGCGCGCGCGCACACACGCGCACACGGGAGCAGTTAGAGCGAGGGAAGTGCCAATCCGTGCCAGTCGATGGCGCTTGGCCTATCAAATGTTTCCATGGAGCTGGTGACCTCCATGTTGGGGGGGGGTCGGGCAGTGCAGTGCAGTGGGGGTCGATGATGAGGGAGTTGCGGAACATGAAATGTTCTCTGGGTCATGGAAGTAGAAGAACATAAAATGGCTGCCCGAGCCGTGGCGAACGGCCAGCGATAAAAATCGTCTCTGCGGCCGAGCGATGTCGAAAGAGAAGTGGCAAGCCGTTATCTCGTTTTTGCCGCGTAACGCCGGCAAAGTGACATTCGTGGGGGCGGCGGGGCGCACAAGGGCCTGCTTTCTGTCAGTTTGCAGACTTTGCACTGAAGAGGTGGCAAGAAAAAAAAGGACGAGGTCACGTCCAAAGACGCAGACGAGACCTGCCTCAAAAAACATCATTTATTTTTCTTCAAACTTTCTACTCCGTATTTTGCATTGCATTCATTCTCTATTGACATTGTTTGGACTGTGCGGGCGTTCCTAATGCAGTGTCCCGTGAGCGCCACAGCGGCCGGCCGGCGCTTTGTTGTCTGCCGGCTGTCAGAGCGGCGGTCAGATTTCTGGGATAACTTTGCCCTTTGTTGCGCCGCTGGTCAGCAGCGCCGCGCACGCGGACAGACGGACGGACGGACGTTGGCTGCCGTTTGTTCGCCATATCCAGAAAGCGGGTTACCCCTCCCCCGGGTGGGGGGGGGGGGGTCCACCCGTAGTGGGCGCTGGCGGAAGTGATATTACAAGCTTGTGTGTCACTTTGTCTGCGCAAGAAAATGCCTTTTATAGTCTTGCAGTGGACGTTTGTGAATGATTTCAGTCTGGTTGGAAGCTACAACTGCACAGCTGAGATAACATTGAGGCTAGTAAAGATGATCGTTTAGTGGGTTTGGCCCAGAATGATCATTTTTACTCCAGTACGGTGGTGCCTTGAGATACGAGTGACCCAACTTGTGAGTTTCGGCAATATGTTTCTTTTTACGCTCAGTTGAGCGAGAATGACACTTAATCATAGTTTGTGCCTTTGGAAAGTCCGCTTAGCATAATGCTAACTAGACAAAGTAGTACAATTTCTGCAGGAATTGCGTGGAAATGCAAATGAAAGATTTGAATGCATGTGCTTAGGAATAAATTGAAAGATAAGCTCCGTGGTGGAAGGCAATTGCTTTAATCATTGAGCTAACTTGACTTTTTTTTAGAAATCATGGCTATTAGCATATTTATTTTGAAAAGTGTCATCTGATGCTGAAAGCTGGCATGCATTCAATAATTTCAGTGAAATTATTGAATGCATTTCTTGATATCGTAGTCAGTTGGTATACATGTTAAGTATGTCAATTAGCATAATGGCTATGGATATATTTGCAATGTACAGTCGAAAGGTGGGATTCAAACCGGCGACCTCCTGGTTACGAGACAAGCAAGTTTAAATGTGAACGGTGTAAATCGGAAGTATTCTCTTGGAGTTGTTACACGGCAAAATAATGTGGAGAATAAAAATCACAATAACATATGTGGGGAACGCCACAACAAATGATTCAAAATACCATTGCTAACGGTTAGCATCTGTTGCCACGGTTTTAGAAGCAATGGATATTCCAATGCAAACATGACGAGAGATAATATAACAATACTCGCAGGCATGTATTTTTTTTTATTCTTTACAAAAAAAAAAGACTGAAATGATGAATGACTGAGTCGCTTACAGTAGTAGTCGTAGAAGAAGAACTACTTTTCTTCATTTGCATCAGGAGCGACACACTTTTTTTTTTTCCTCAAATGTACATTTTTCTAAAATTCTCCAGAATAAGGCCTTTTAATTTTGAGTAATTCTGACTTCCAAATGAATTTTTGTTCTTTTCAAAAATTGCAATGGTACAAAAATTTATTATTTTTAATTAAAAGAAAAAAGAAAAAAGGAAGAAAGTACTCTAAGGTTTGAGAAAAAAAGTTTGAGATTAAAAAAATAAGTTTTTTTTTAATTAAAAAAAAAATAAATAAATAAATATATATATATATATATATATATATATATATATATATTTTATTTATTTTATTTTATTTTTTAAACAAAACAAAACAAAAAAAAATATATATATAGTTATATATTATTTTTTGTTTTGTTTTGTTTTTTAAATGAAAAAAAAAACTTATTTTTTTAATCTCAAACTTTTTTTCTCAAACCTTAGAGTACTTTCTTCTTCTTTTTTTAATTTTAATTAAAAATAATCCATTTTTGTACCATTGCAATTTTTATCCTGTAGTGCATTTCCCTCTTTTTGTCCAAGTCTTTCATCCAAACGATCCACCCTCAAAAAGCGCTGCGGCAGAACTTCCAGAAAGACGTTTTTGGAGCAAGCGAGAGCCCGTGCAGCAGCTTCTGCTACCGTGTTCAGTGAGCCGGAGCAGAACCCTCGCGGCGCACGAGACAGGAAACAGCTGCACTTGTGAAAGATGTTTTGTGTTGCCCCTCACTTTTTCCAACTCAACGTGAGCGTGTTGCTTTCAAATTGCCCGTCAGTTGGCTTGGCTGCGTGCTCCTTTCTTTCCAGCCTTTAACATTTCTGTCCAGAGGACATTTGATGTGTTAAATCAGACAAAATGGATGTCGTTTAGCAATGAAGACCTCTGCCAAGGCCCAACTATCGGATTGTCGTGTTTTTCAGCAAAGTTTGCCAAACATTGTGAAACCCATCTCATCGTTTGCGCCCTGTAACATGTTTTTTTTAAAACAGTTTTTGAGTGTCAGTTTTTTTTTTTTTTTTTTACAATACTGTAATGTCATCACATACACAGCTAATGAAGGTTTGAAAAACATTAAGGCACTTTTACCAAAAATGCACAACATTTTTGAAACAATGTTCCTCGTTTCTTAAAACCGTAGCAAAAATGATTGAAAGCGGGAATTTTCTAGTAAGTTAAATAAATATCCTAAACCTTAATAATCGGGAAATGGACGTTCATCACTTTCACTTTTACTTAGGTTTACGTTAAAATTGTTTGGTAGAATTTTGGCAAGTTGTCGTAGTGAACGCTTAAAGACTGCAATCAAAAGTGTTTAGTAAGTTAATATCAACTGTAAAATAATGAGATAAATTGTCTTCTTTCAAATTCATTCCTGCTGTATTGGCCGTTATTTTAGCATACGTCTAACCTATAATGCCTAAAACATTTATTGTTTTTGTCATATTAAAGGAGTTTTCAAGTATGAAAGAGTTCAAGCCCAGTCTCGTGGATGCTAATTAGCTTTAGCTTTAGGCTAGCTAGTACACCTAAAGGCTATGCTATAAATACACAAGGTCTCGTTCTCTTTTTTTCATGTTTAGTTAGACAGTAAACTTTAACAGTTTGTATTATAAAATCATTTTTTCTCTGATTGCTGTTTATTAACCAGTGATTGGTGTTTATTTCTTACTTTGTATTTGTAGGGTGGCCATATTTCCATCCCCCCCCCCCCCCCCAAAAAAAAAGAGGACACTTGCCCCGGCCTTGAAATTGTGATACCAGTCGCAGTTACACAGTGTACTTCACCTCCTTTTAGTTACGCAATGCCAACCGGACATTTTCACAAATTGATTTAAGAAAAAAAAAACGGCTGTACTATGTTACCGATTTGGTCATTGCTTTCCAAAGTAAAGACAGATGTTTGCAAATGTCTTATTTTGATTAAACACAGAAGATAATCAGTCTTCTTTCAGGAAGGACTACAGAAAACAGTCAACAATTCCATGTTGATATGCCGAAATCAGAGGATTTGGACCATTTAAAAATAAATAAATAATGGCTCTTAACGATAATATCGATGACCGTGATAGTTAATTACTTGTCGATTAATCGATTCATTTTGACAGCTTTAATTAAAAGGCCTCCTTTTGAACGATAGTTCACTATTTGCTAAAGGCTGCCAACTTGAAGTGACATGAGTCAATGAAGTTGTAACGTTTGTGCTCGCAAGTCAAAGCAAAAAAATATATATATATATATATATTCCAGTCCAAACGAAAGCTCTTATCTCAAAGCGCCACTGTACTTTGCATGTGTTGAGTGCGTAAAACATGACTGCTGCTCTTATGTAACTGTGACTGTGTGACAGCATGGTGAACATAAAGACATCGACAGACACACACGCACACGCACACACACGCACACACACGCACACACACACACACGCACACACAGAGGCAACAGTGTGTTTTCACTGAGGTGTTCGCTTACGTCACCTCTGCCAGCTGCAGCCAAAAAAGCATTTGTTCCCCGGTGGAAGCATTTAGTGTGTTTGTGAAGAGAGGACATTGTTCTTGTTCACGTGCTTCCTTTAAAAAAATAAAAATAAATGCACAAAATAAACACTTTCAGGTGATTCTTTTTCCGCCGTGTTATTTCCCGCACTTGACCTTCTGCCTTGTTGTTTTTTGCCTCCTCTCTTATTTGTCTCCTCTCTGGTCTGCAACGCTTTCTTCCCTCTCTGTGTTTAGTCTATAAGAGCGGGGTGGGGGGGGGGGGGTGCGGGGGGTGGTCGTTCTGTCCTAAAAGCTGTAAAAACTGCACTAAAGGTCCTGGAAGGCGGTTAAAAAAAAACGTTTTGTATATACAGTACAGTAAACTACTATTGCTGCTGACCTCCCCCAAAAATGTTTAGTTAGAATATACCACACACTGTGACGGCTTTGATTTGACAAACCGAATCGAGTTATTACCTTTTTGAAATCGTTGCATCCTTGAATTGTGTCACATCCCATGTATCGAGATGCATATCGAATCATTTTTTTATGAGAGATGTACACCACTTATAAATTGGTCTGACGTTGCTGAGGATTTTTTTTTTCTTTGAATTTGATTGGAGATTAATAAACGTGACAAAAATAAATAAATAAATAAATAAATCGAATCGTCTTTGAATCATTGTGTATGGAGAGTCGTATCAAATCGTCTTTTGTGGAGAGACGAATTCTAAAGCTTCATGCCCATAATGCCAAAATGTGAGGCGCATGTATTATTCTTGTCCGCTCAGGGTTGCCATCCTCACATTCCACACTGTCGTGTCTGTGACATTGAATGCGTGTTTCGCCGTGTGCCTTTTGAAAGGCGGAGTCTGGCCTGTTGAGTGACGTGGAAGTCGGGGAATGAGGACGTTGAGTTGGCTGGCGGCTGACGAGCTAAACCATTAGCCGCTCTGTGTTTTGTTGGCCTTTTTCAAAAATCCGGTGGCCGATAAGATATCAATTTAAAACGGACATGTTTTGGCTCCAAAATGCTGGAAACTCACTGCACTTTTTGTTTTTGTTTGAATTCAAGCCAAAGATAGCAACTTTTCAGTTGTACAGAAATATTGGAAAACTTGATTTACTTCTGGAAAATGTATTGGAAGTTTTCGTTGAACTTGATAACACATTCTGCTGAGCTTGCAGGGAATTTTAAAACCTATTGTCTAAGATTTAACATGCTGCAAATCTGAAAAGCTTATTCATGAACGAGACCAAGTGCGATTTCCGCAGAAATAGAATGCAAAAGTTGAATGCTTATGAAGGAAATCGAAAGATAAACCATGTGAAAATTACAAAGTATTATTTGTAGTTAAAAGATCAATGAATGAAAAATAACACCTGAACTGCAATCTGTCAAAGGCGGGATTTTGAACCATCACCTGTCCACCGGTCACAGCTCCGCAGCACGAGCTGAAGAGTTGAACCCGGGTCTCCCGGTGTGGCTGGCAATTGATCAAACCACTGACTGTAAATCGGAAGCATTACGTGGGAGTTGTTTCTCGGCAAAAAAATCACAATAAACATATTTACCTTTTGACTGCAAATGAATATCGGCTATGCTACTAATAATATACGTCGGCCCTGGAAAAAAACATCTGTCTATATCTCCTGCTTTTACTGTGTTGAGTCGCCACTGTATGATTTTGTTTGTTGTTTGCTATCTTTCTGCTTGAAACCGCACGCTCTTCTTCTTCTTTTGTCCGTCAGCAGGTTTTGTTGCCGTGTCACCTTCCTGTGCCGCTTCCTCATATCAGCGCCGAGGCCCGCTCTCATACTTATCGTCTTACACCTTGTTTGCCTCCTTCCATTCCGTCTGTCTGGCTTTCCCTTTCTTCCATCTGATGGCGCTGGGAGGAAACGGCTCTGATAGCTTCCTGAGGAAATTACACCCACTTCCTGTCTGTGTGCCTCACCACCTTGCACACCCCCAAGTGCTGCTCTCTCTCCGTCTGTAACTCGTGCATGCGTGCGTGTAGCTTGTGGGAATCCCCCCACCGGCGGCTAATGAGCCAGTGTGGCCGGATGAGCCGCCGCGACTACGCGGCAGCCATTAGCCGCCGCGACCGCCGGGCTATTTTTGGGCCGCCGCCCTGGTTGTGCTCAAGAGGACAGGAAGTGGGCTCCATTGTGAGCGTCTGTAAGAGGAGAGCGATGACCCCTCGCGTCCACGGGCCAGGTGCACCTCGGAATGCGTCGATGGGCGCCATTTTGATTTGATGCATAAAGAACGGCCATTTTCTTTCTGCTGCGCTGTGTTTGATGCGAGACGTTAGACTTACGCGACAACCTTGGATTATGAGTGTACCCGCCTTGGCCACTGGGAGGCAGTATGATATAATCATGCAAATGAAGAAGAAGAATACAACTTAGTAAAATGCAATCAAACATTGTTTGTGTTTAAATATCATTGCTTCTAAAACCACGACTATGGATGCTAACATTAGCATGTCAATGGTGCTTTGCATTATGTGTTAGCCTAAAGCGGGGCTGTTCTTAAGGCAGCATACCATAGCGGCTCCTAGTAGGGCTGCTCGATTATGGAAAAAATAATAATTACGATTATTTTGGCAATAATTGAAATCACGATTATTTAAACGATTATTTATTTTTTGGGTACAAAACAAGAAAATGTTTAAGCATTTAAAAATATTAGGACAAAAAAAATAGAAACACTATAATTATGTAAGTTCCTTTTGGACCAACCAAAATTTTTAATAATATATATTTATAATAATATTTATTAATAATTTTGTTATGTTAGCAAAAACTTTTTGAAACACGTTAATTACGCAAGTTCATTTTGAATGAAACAAAATTCATAAATTAGTTATTTTAAAATTTAAAAAGTGCAAAAGTATACATTTAAACAACTCAAAAATTTGTATTAATAATCTTTTTTTACGATTATGCTGATTTTGTAAAGTGTAATAATTGTAATTGAATTTCGATTAATTGCACAGCCTTAGTTCCGCCTCCTAGCTCGAATTTTTTTGTTTGTTAGTTGGGTCACTTGTATCTCAAAGCACCACTGCACCTGGCACAGTACAGCTACAGGAAGTCCATGTGCATCGATATTGTAAATACATTTTTTCACCCTGGCTGCAGAATTTGTTGAACCTTCAAGACGTCAAATTAATTTGTATGGCTTTTGTTGTATTGCTTCCTAAGTAGTGTTGGACCGCGGCCTGGAGGACGGTGGAATGCTGTTGTAAAGACCAGTTGTCTCGCGCGCACACATACGCACACACACTCTGGCTCCCCACAATCACATCGGAATGGCCCCCTCCCACATACGTGGCGAGTCTTAACTCTCGCGCACACACACACACACACACACACACACACAGAAGCACGTACGCTTGATGGCTATCATTAGATTGATGCCACCTGACACTTAGTAAGAGCAGGAATGCGCCGGGTGGGAGAGCACCACAACCATACATACAACCACCACCACATCTCTGAGAAGCTTTCGATGAGCCCCAGCATGCTAACGAAGCTACGTGAAGCTAACGTTCCCCACTTTCTCCCCTTTTTGACCTCACAGCTGACTTGCCACTCGGTCGCCACATGCGTCGCATTTGCTCACGATTTGGACGTCACTAAGCTCCAATGTTTGCTAACTGGAAGCTGAGCCGCGCTGTATTTGTTTACCGATAGATGTGTGCCTTGTCCCTGTGCCTTATTTGTTCTGGAGTCGCAATAATGGTCTCATCTTATTACATGTTTGCGCCTTCATTTGATTATGGTCATTTTTGTGACAGCTAGCGAGTTCTTCTGCCCGCTCTCTTAAAACATTCTGTGCTCAGATTGGCAGGTAGGGAATAGTTCACCAAATGTAAGGCTTCAAGTTGTAAAACTGACAAATGAAACGAAAGAGAATTCAACATTGTGTATCAAAGCACCAAAAAACTCAACCGCCTATGTCGTTTAGTTTAAAAAAAAAACACACCAAAAACTCTATAATGAGAAACTCCTGAGACAGGCTAACAGAAATTAGCGTCAATGCTCCGTTAACTATAAACCATCAACGAGCAGCAGCGAATCCAAAAGAGCATACGGCAAAATGGCACTTAGTGTGGATTGTAGTTGATGGATAAAATCTTCATGTATGCTACGCTTGAGCAGCACACAAGTTTCTTAAAATTTGGGCCAATTCTTTGAAGAAACAATATATAAATAAATACTGCGGAAGGTCAGATCTTGCCCGCGGGCCTTGAGTTTGAGACCCGTTGTTTGATCGGCTTGTGTGCGGTGTTGATGAGTTCTGTGAAGTGGACTGTTACTGATTAGTTAGTTAATTAAGCAATTAGTTGATGAATGGGCGACCGTGTTGATGGTTAATGACTTGTGATAAAAAGTAAACAAAGCTCGCTTTTATCCACTCAAGGTTGAGCTGCTGCTTTGTTGCGTGTCCTACGGCTTGTCGAGCGCTGGCAAAAAACGTGGCCACTATGATTGGACGCACAAAAATGTCTTGAGGAAAGAATAATCGATTGATTCCTAAAATAATTGCAGCCCAAATATTTACTGTTGAGTGGCTGCAATTCCGAGAATTTGGGCAATTTTAAGTCAGTCGATAGATGTTGAATCAATCACCAAAATAGTTGTTGATTCGTTTGGGAATTGATTAGTCCTTGATTTATAGCTGTAGTTTGTATTTTGGCGAACTTAGGGCTGCATCAAATTGGTCAAAATAATAATCGTAATTTTTTATTTTTTTATTTTATCAATATTGTAATCTAATAATAATTATTAATCACAATTTATTAAGTTACGGAACACTTCGGTACTTTAATTTTGCTAGTTTTCCAAAAACAATATGTTAATAGTTTTTCAATACAAAATGAAGCTTCAAATAAATAAATAAATATTTGGGGGGGAAAACAGATAAAAACATTTACAAATTTATCTCTGACTAAATTAATAAATATATGCTATTTATTTTGTTTAAGATTGTCACTTGCTCTGAATTTGAAACAAGTCCGGACAATGATGACATCGTGATGCTCCTCATCTCCCAATTGTTGCTGTCCTTTCTTCTCTCTCGACATGACTTGCTCTCATCCACTGATCTGAATATATCACTGGATAGTCGATAGGCCAAGACTTTTGAAGCCTCGAGCTCGCCATATTACTACTCCCAAGAAACGTTTCTCGGCATTCGATCCTATGCATTTACAGTATGGAAATTGGAGAATATTTGAGACAGTGCTGAGGAGAAACATCGTGATTTATGATGTTTCAAATTTGTTAAACTTAAACAAGAGGACTTTTTTTACAACTTGCCTTAAATGCATGTAAAAAAAAAAAAGAAGAAGAAAAAAGTATATGCTTAATGATGTTTACATGAGGAAACTTGCATCTATATATTTTTAATGAAAAAATTATAACTGTAATTCAACAAAAGATGCCTCTGCCAAATCTAATATTGGGGTCTAATGAATTAAGCGATGAAAGAAAAGCAGCACATACCCTTGTTCTTTTTATTTTTATTTTATTTTTATTTATTTTTTTAATTGTTAAAAAATAGTGACCGCACCCCGGCACTACAAGTTGTATATGTCTAATCTGTAATACGTACAGTTTATACAGTAGTTTGCGCGCGAGATGGGAGGAGTAAGATGGCCGCCCTGTGGCTTCAATCGGCTATCCAGTAATATGTTCAGATCAGTGCTCTCATCAGACGTCCGAGTGACTTTCGGACCTCGCTGCCGGGTTTGCTTGCTTTTTATTTAGGCGGCTTAATAAAGGCATAAACCTGTGTTCGCCCCCTGGTGGTTGGCTGACTACTAGTTGAGAAAATGCTTGATTTGACATCCAGCAGGGCCCAAATTTCAGTTTCAGTTTAATTGGCCATGAAAAAGTCGGTGCAAAAGAGCCTATTCGTCACTTTTTGTTTCCTTTTTTGCTTTTTTAAAACATCCGTAGCATTTCAGCTGTCAACCGTTCCGTTTGGCTTCTCGAGAGTCATGTACGCCTCTCTGACGTTATTGTTTGGCCTTGGTAGCGTGGGCGGCGTTTAGTTTGGTTAACCCTCTACCCACAGCCCACCGCAAGTGACCATGAATGAATGAAGGCATTCTTCCCGTCTCTCGGTCGCTCGATGGCTCGGTTTCGCCCTCGTTCGTCTCTGCTCAGTCAAAGAGCTTTGTTGCATAGAACTCACCTTGACCCCACGAACCCTTGTCAGCTCTCCAGGCTGCCTGATGAACGCTGCATTCACACGTCGACGCCTTCCTTCCTCGTAAAAGTCGAAGCCGGAGTCTGCACGCTGAGTGCAGTCCATGTGGAGATGCCGGTGATTGAATTTCACAACTATTTTCCCTCTGGGAAATCATGCAGATACAGATAATCACAGCCGGGTTTTTTTTTGTAGAACTTAAAAGCTGCCATTGTTCATATTCACGCTTGTCTATGCTGAAGAATTCTGTTTTATGAATTTCATGACCAATTTAACACATTTCAGATCAATCTTACAAATTTGCCCAACCGCCTTTCACCCCCTTTTTATTCAAATCAGTTTTCCAAATGATGTCAAATGTTCCTACTTTGCAACACATGATATGAATTTTTTTTACAAATAACACAATGCAAATGTTGTAACCAGTTTTACTTATTTCTAGGGATGCGCCATAATGCTATTTTCAACAGATACCGATAAACCAATCATTTAGAACGTGCCAATGTCGGTAACCGAAAAGTAAGCCGATAATTGGTTGTCAAATTAACTTGAATTCAAATATAATTTTGAGTCCTACTATAAGTCTAACATGTACAAATACATTGATTGACACATTGTGTAAAGCACCATGAAGCTGAATATGATTGATATCTCTGCCTTTAACTAGTTATAAGACCATTTGTACCCACAAGTACCTTTTTTTCATTTTACAGTATTTTCTTAAACCTTTTTACTCAAAATTTTACAAATTCATACGTCTCTGCTGGAAAAACTCTGTTGTTGTGTTTCCCTGCTTAGGCTGCATCACCTTTCCTGACTTTTTTTAGTCAGCCTTCCAGCAACACAAAGCTCTTACACAACGTAATCAGCTGGAAACACTTTGGGAGTCATTTTTGAAAGCGAGCTACGTTTGTAGGCCTCGCATGATAGGCTGGCGTTTTGTTAGCAAAGATTGTTGGTGGGATTTTGAATTTGGACAGTTTTCACTATGAATTTGTACATTTGGCTTATTTAGATTTTTGTTTAGTTTTTTTAGATTGAAGCACCTTGCTAAGTTTACGGCCAATTTTATAAGGAATTGTACATAAAGCTTTATGGCCAATTTTATGAATTTCAGAACCAGTTGTGCAGAATTTACAAACAGTTTTTACTAATTTCCCAACCTATTGTGCGACCCAATGTATCAGTCGTTCTACAAAATGCACAAATTTGTCTGACTTCAACATTTTTATACAGTAAATTGGATCATCTGGCTTTTTATTTATTTATTTACAAATTAGAAAGTGTGAAGACTAATTTAGTTTTATGGCCAATTAAAAATATCCAGTGACCATTTTTACACATTTTAAAATCAATGCAATAAATGCAATCATTTTTTAAAAACGAGTTGCTCTGCTCGGTAATTTTATGACATTTTTACAGCTCCCATTTTATGGCTAATTTGATAAGCTTAGCAGCCAATTTGACTCAATTGCTAATTTAACAAATGTGTAACCACCTTTTTATAAACCATTTTTACTGTTGTGAAACTTTCCTTACAGAGTCTGTTCCTCCCCCTGTTTAGTCTCTATGACCCCCCCCCCCCCCCCCTTGTTAGTCAGTGTTCCGGCAACACAATGCTCTTACACAATGAGCGCTTAATGAGGTGGAACCACTTGGGAAGTCATTTATAAGGCAAACACACACTCGGCCCGCAGTCTCTTGACCTTACCACAAAAGGCTCGTTTTTTTATCGGCACGTAGCCCTGCGCCGACGGCCCCCGTGTACCGCGCAACCGCGCCGAGCGATGACCTGGACGTGCAATTAAAATGAGATAATTCGACTGCGGAAGAGAGTCGGCCGCATTGACGCCTCTCGATTCCCGAACGGCGTTAGCGTTCCGCCTTCCATTCACTGCTCTGTGAGGTTGTTTCAGTGGTTTTCCGCGTGCTGAATAAAAGAGGCTGTGTGCGTTTGGGGGAGATGAATGTGTCACCCTTGCCTATATTTCCCCCCCAGTTTAAAGCAAAGGGCTCTGACTGAAACATGGAGCGTAATTATAAATACATTGAGTGAAGTAGAAAGCCTCCCTTTATCCGGTGATTGCAGCCTAAAATCGGGTGGAAAAGAAGGCATCATGCGGTCAACCGCAAGCCCAAAAAAGCTGGCTTGAGAAGAAATTAATTCATTTGCTCCCAAAAATGTATAAATCATTTCTATTTTAAATATTACCATACTCCCAAAGACGTATTTATGTTTTTTTTATGCTAGAGCATACAGAAGGCCTCTGAACTGAAGAGAATGCATGAAGCAATGGTAGTTATTACAAAAAACGGCCAGCAGGTGGCAGCAGAGTATGAGATCAACCAGGGCCATGTTGCAACAAGCTCTTTCCCCCACTTTTTTTTGTGAATAATGATGAAACTTTTTTTCCCTGATGAAAGAAGAGACTCTATTCTTTCTTCTGGTAGGTTCCATGTTTTTATAGCAAAATAACACAATATTCTGTGGGCCTTGCAAAATCAGTCAAAATCCAGTAAAACAGAGAGGAGCAAAGGGGCTTGCTTCACTGAAAATGGCTGGGAGTGAATGAGTTAATTATCCCTCCGCTGGCGATATTCATTCATTTGTTTACACTCTAACATTAAACATGAAAAATTGAAAGCTTGGGCAATGGGGCTACACATTAATTAGCATATGAGCACTTTAGGGGTCTGTGCTCAAGGGTGTCTTGGACGTTTTTGGGAAGCAAACTGGAACCCAGCGGGCAGCCCAGCTGGGGCCCATCCCATGCCCATGTGGGTTTTAGCTAGGGAACATATGAGGCCCATATTGAGCCCATCTGGGCTTGCCCACATGGGGCCACAATGAAATCTTTGGTCAAAATTAACTGGGACCCAGCTGGGCAGCCCAGATGGGGCCCATTCAGCAGCGTATATCCAACCCACACGGGTGTGTTGGCAGGATCTAATGTTGAGTGACGGCTGAGTTGAGGCCATCGGCAGGTTGCGGGTGCGGTAATTATAAGTTTTACTATCAGTTTTTACTAATGTTATAACCAATTTTATCACCAATTTTTACGATGTAACCAGTTTTGAAAAAAATTAAGAAGGCTCCCAAAGTTTTAAATCATATGATAAGATCATGGAGAACTTTGTTTGCGTGTGTGTGTGTTTGTGTGGACAGCGGGGCGCGTTTGGGGCTCGGTGCTCGGACGCAGCCATGAACAACATCATCGGGGCCGAGGACGAGGACTTTGAGAACGATCTGAGCGAGGTGGTGGACGAGCAGTGCTTATTCAGCAGCATCGAAATGCTGAAGGAGCGGCCCGCCCACCTGCTGGTCTTCATGCAACACGTCATCCTCCAGTTTGACCCGGCGCCGCTGGTGAGACAACTTCGCTAACCTACGACTACGCTCTCTTTCACTTTGGGCTTCAGGCCCTTTGGTGAGCAGTTGGACACATTTTACGACCAATTCTCCTTTGTTACAAGTGTCAGTCGATTACATTTTTTTAATGGTAGTTAATTGCATGACTTCAATAATTAACTCACGATTAATCGTAAATTAATCGCACATTTCATATCTTAAATTTCTAATCTAAATTTATAATAGTGTAAAATATTTTTTCAAATTTTTCACGCAAGCGAGCCAAGAGCGCTTAAGAGCTATTTTCTGGAGTTGCTGAATAAAATACGCCTCACATCTAAAGATCAAGTGGCTCGGAGTCAGTCCAATTCGACTCTCACAGGAGTTTGAGAGTGCCCATGGTCACCTTATGGAGAGCTGGAGCAACCTAGCTCGTTGCTAACGGCTAGCCGAGTGCGTTTTTACAAAGCAGAGAACCGGTGTCGTCGTGCTGCACAGTCCAAATGGCTCCACCACTCGAACATTCTGCCCACCAGTACAGTGCATTTCTATTGGGTAATTTTGACGTGGACGTTTCTGCTGCGTCACAACTGGAATTCCCTTCAGTAGAGGCTTTCCAAATAATCGAGCCTTAAAAAATTGGTGCCGTTAAAGGCGTTTCGAGTTAACGAGATATTAACGCGATCGTTCTGACACCCTAATGACTTTTTGTTTTTCATTATTTTGATTATTATTATTTTTTGGGGTACACATTTGGCCACTCAAACATTGACAGTTTCTTTACATTCAACACAAATTTTGCGATTTTAATTATTCAATTGTACCACCAATTTCTACAAATTTTTCCTGTACTTAAATTTTTTTTTTTACCACTTTACTACCAATTTGGAAAATTTTTACTTCCATTTTCACCATTATTTGTATTTACTTGCAACTTTTGTTAAACATTTACCACCAAATGTTGCAAATTACACTTTGAATTTACAAATCCGTTTTAGTTGACCTAAACTGGTTTTGTCGTTGCAAAGATATGTTTCAACATCAACATTTCTTTACAAGTAAAATTTTTCTGCAGACATCTTTGCAACCTTTTACGAACCCTGACCAAAACACAAAATGCGCTTTGTTCACAAGCGTTCGCTGCTCAGTGAGATACCAGCTTAATTATTAGCATTGTCCTCACCAATATTACACCTTTTTGCCACTTCTTTTAATTTACAAATGTTACCACCGGTTTTATCACACATTTGTACAAATTTTACCATAAAAAAAAAAAAACTTTAATACTTTTATTTGTTTTGTCGTCCCTGTGTGTGATGGGCTAAAATATTCTGCATGTGTGTGTCCTCTCTCAGCTTTGTTACCTCCATGCCGACCTCCTGAAGAACCTCAATGCCAAAGAAACCAAGAAGCAGTTTGTGGAGTTCTATAACAACTTCTTGGACAAGGGTGCAGTAAGTAGGAAAAGGATAAGGAATCCTTTGCTGCTCGCTGAACTGAGCTCGTGTGATGAACTGATTGAGCTTTTAGAGAGTTTTCATTTTTCCTCATACCTCAAATTTGTTCAACTCATTTGGCTCTGATTGGCTCAGTCTCCTCGGTCTCCCCAACAACAGCGTTTTTCCAAAACTCACTTGTTGGTGCAAACATGTTTGGTCAAATTCAAAATTTTGCAAATTTCACTTAAAATAATATAGTACTTACAAATTCTATAAAAAAAAGATTTTTTTTTACTGCCAATTAAATTTATTTTACAATTTTTACCACTAATTTAAAATAATTCCGGCCATCAATATTTATTTATTGTTTAAAGTTTAAAACCATTTTTTTTTTAAATGACCAATTTTTCAAAATTTTACTATTAAATATAGTACTTACTGTTTTATCAATTTGAGCAAAAATGTTACAAATTATTTGAAAAATGTAAAAAAAAATTACTGCAAATTTTAAAAAAATCTATTTTTACCTTCAATTTAAATTAATTCCGACCCTGGTTATTTATTTATTTATTGTCTAAAGTTTAAAACTATAAAAAAAAATAAAAAAAACACAAATATAAAAATAATAGGTTTAAAAATATATATATCTCACCTATTTGACAATTGCCCAATAACTGATTAGATGAACAAACAAATCATAGTTTGTCATTGCTAATTAATAACTACTAAATGTTGTATTGTATTGTGGCCATTAAAAAGTATAGAATAGTTACTGTAGCATTAGCTGTATGTATATACTGTATATTTCCCTATGTTTACGTCAACGTCCTGTTTTGGATAGTGAGAAAACCCACTTCCCATTCTTTTCCTGATTGGACTTCAACCTTCACCTAGTGACAACTAGATGCTCATTTGTAGTGTTGAAGAGACCCCTTGTGGCAATGTTGAGTACTGCCAACTGTTTTGTCATTGCAGATCCTCAGAGTCACAGTCCCTCTCGCCATCGCCACTGAACTGGGTAAGAAGCACTCATTTGTGCAAAATGTTGTTTCTTATTTTTTGTGTCACTCATGGCTCGCACCCCCTCAGACCGGACGCGCCCGGACATGTTGTCGGAAGACGTCCAAAGACGCTACGCCAACGAGGTCCAGTTTTTGCAGGCGGCCGAGGTGGCCAAGCAGCTGGAGGACTTCCGGAAAAAGCGCAAGATGGGGATGACGCCCAACGAGGCGGAGCTGATCGACGTGGAGAACCACTACCCCACCGACCGCATCCCCATGGAGATGAAGGAAAAGTCGGTCGCCGAGAACCTGCTGGACAAGATGTCTGAGACGCAGTGAGTGCTAGAAATACCTTTCGGACTTCCTGCCCCAGAAAACAGACAACAAAAATATTATCAATTAATAAATTGATGTTTTATTGAGAGGAAAATATCGCTAATATTATACTTGATAAAAATACAATTGCATGCAATTGAACAGAATAATAAAAAAAAAAACTTCATAAATGGCCTTTGTGCGCCCCGCCTGGTTTGCCCACCTTGGCCACCTGGGGGCAGTATAAGACAGACAGATGCAAAACCGTATGTAGAGAGAGTTTGGCCAACAACAGTTTCAAAAGGGTAACAAGATGGCGTCCACTTGTCATGTGACTAGCAGTTGACCAATCACAGCGTGACCAATCACAGCGTGATTGGTCAACTGCTGGTCACATGACATATGGGCGCCATCTTGTTACCGTACTGAAACCTGTTGGCCAAACTTTGTCTATATATGGCTCTGGACAGATGATCATGGCTTTAGGGTTTGTAACATGTAAAAGCTAAAAGCCCAAACTATTCATATTAATTAACAACAACAAATCATCATCAGCAACATCCAACCGATTTATACCTTAGTGATTCTCTAATACGAGACGATTTGATATGAGTCTCGATTCATCAGGTGTGGAAACAATCGAAGCACGGTACATTTTAAAATGCAACTTTTGATTCAGTTGAGTTGCGTTTCACCACCGGCGCACACTGCTCGTGTCTCAAGTCTGTGCTTACAAGTCAAAGCAAAAAATAGGCTGATCGACAGATTGTATGGCGAAAAACTCCCAAATCAGGTCGTTCCTATGATCTCAAGGAGCCACTCTGCATGATTTGATTTTGAGAAGAAAAAAAAAGTCACTTGAATTGCACATGTACTTGCTCATGAGGTGATTTGTACGAACAGGCCTGATTTCATTTTTCTAGTCTTTAAAACAAACAGCAGCACAAAGCCAAAAATGAAAGTCCAGATTTTGCCTTAATCCCTCAAACTTTTGCACCTCAATAAGCAGTCACATGACGAGTGTTATGAGACGCGTTGAACAGCGGATTTAAGACCATTCAACTGGAGAGCTGAACATGGAGTGGGCCACGTGCGCTGCCACGCTGGCAGGAAGGCTCTAGAGCTGGCATGCGGCCAGTGGGAGCGAGCGAGCGAGCGGGCGAGCGAGCGGGAGTGCTGGCTGGGCACCGGTTACAATACAAACCAGTCTTGGCAAAGAAAACAACAAGCATTACATGAAAGCGAAAAGGCTTCATCTTGTGACAATAAACACATTTTCACAAGGGCAAGTGAAGGAATGATTTCAGAGGAGGCCTTTGTTCACAAGTATTTAGTCAACATTTTGGAACCAGAAATCTAGGAAATGAGGGAAATGTGCAATCATATAATCCCCCCAAATTAGCTTTTTTTTTTAAAATAAAAAATATATATATTCTTGTAAAAAATGCAGTTTTTACCTTGAAAACATTACTGATTTTGGAAAATGTGCCACTTTTGTTTTGAAATTGTACAACCAACATTTACGTAAAACTACAACTTTTTATCTCGAAAATATGCAACTTTTTCCTCCCCAAAAATATCCCTTTATTTTGGTAAAACTATAAACAAAAAGAAAATCTGACTTTTTATGTTATGAAAATATACGGCTTCTTTTTCTTGAAAATGTATTACTTTGTTCTCGTAAAATTATTACTTTAATCATCAAAATACAAATTTTTATCAGGAAAATATGCAATTATTTTCCCCCCAAAAATACCTACTATATTCTTGTAAAAATTGTGGCTTTTACCTCTAAAACATAACTTTTTGTAATAGATTTTTTTCTTGAAATTGTACAACTATGATACAACTTTTTTCTCCCCCAATAATATCCCGCTTTATTTTGTTAAAACTATCACTCAACTCTAAAGCTTTTTCTTGAAAATGTACCACTTTATTGTCATAATATTGCTACACTTAAATTAATCATCATAATACACAACATTTATCTGTAAAATATACAACTATTTTCCTTTTTTTTCTTTTTTTCTAAAAACATCTTTATTTTTGTAAAAACCTTAACCTTAAAAATATTACTTTTGTATTTGTCAAACGTTGCTTTTTTTCTTGAAATTGTAAGCACTATATTTTTGTTGTGCAACTTTTCATCTGAAAAAAAAAATGTTTCCTTTACTTCACTTTATTTATAAGTATGACCTTAAATCAAATAAAAAAAATTATATGAAAAAAAGATGTACCTTTATTCTTTATAACTTAAATGTAAAAATAAAATACACAACTCTTTTGTTACAAAAACATGACTATTTTGCCTGAAAATATGACTTTTTTTTTCTCAAAAATGGAAGAATACAACTTTAATCTTGTATTGTAATTGTTTTATTTATTTTTGTTATCCTAATGCTCCATTGTAAAAAAAAAAAAAAAATGAAGGATGAAAGTGGCGCTTTAAAGCATCGTTGAAGCATATCCAGGAGTGGGTCCAACTTCCATCATTTCAAAGCAGAACAAAAAAGAGTAGCACAAGTAGCCCCCACCCCCCCCCCCCCCCCCCCCCCCATGTGAACATCCCGTCAAGTCAATCATTGTGCTCTTTCTCCTCAAATCAACAATGGACAATCGAACGGTTGTCAAATCTGACAACGCCGTCTGTGTTGGTCCGCACGCTTGCACCCGCCTCCTGGCGACTACAACCACCGTTTGATTGGCTTGGGCAGGGAAATCCCAAGGAAAGCCCCCCCCCCCACACACACACTTTGTGTTGACAACAAGACACAAGTGTCGTGTTTCCGCTGTCTTGCATGCCTGTTGCATCAGACGGAGAAAAAAGCTTAAATAGGCTTTCTGCTCACTCCGCAGCATTCCGACCTCACAAACCTCCAGAAGACACGTACTTACTCAACTTTTGTTTGACTGCGGATTTTGCTGATTTTTGTCATTTGAAGTGACTTTTTTTGCATTCATACATCAGATTACGGTGCAGCTTTGCATGCTTCGGTCACTTTTTTGATTTTTTTTTTGTTTCGTTTTTTTTTCCTATCCCTTTTTTTTTAAATTAGAATATGTTCAATAGCTTGAGCTGTGAACAAAATAACACGACAGTTGGCTTTAATTTGGATCACGACAAACGTGGTCACTTTCGGTTCCACCGGCCCAAAACACAAATCTTGTTGCTCTTAATCAGTCGCACACGAGAGAGGAAACATGCTACTTAAAAGCAAGAGGTGACGTCTGCTTCTTTTTTTTATGCGTCTTTAACTCCCTCAATGAATTTTCATTTTCTTCACTTTTCAGACCAACCATCGTCTCAGATGTTTTTCCTCATCTGAGACGATGGTTGGTCTGAAAAGTGAAGTCACAATGAATTATTTTCATTGCAAGGCTTGGTCAGTTAAAGAAGCATAAAAAAAAAGTCCTTGCAATATGCATGTTGTCGATGTAATACAATTAGTCTATACGAGGCAAAAGTGATTTTATTGTTTGCGGACACTCCCAATTTCATCATTTTGTCTCCTCCTCACTTTCCTCCTCCCCAATTTTTTGATCAACGTCATCACATCTGTTACACCACCCACCAATGATGCAACCACACGATGAGCAGATGTGGACATAAAGGAGACTTTTATGCTCTTATGACTTTAGTTCCGCATCGGTTGGATTTTGCAATTTAAGACAGTGTGAAGGTCATAAACATGACGGTGACATACTTTAGAGAAAATTCAAAGCAACGATCAAAATGCAGTACGACAAAACAAAAAACGATGGCGTGCGTCGCCTCTAATAAACACCTTACAACACCTGCTGCTCTGGCAAATGGCAAAAAAAATCCGTAATGGGATTAATTCATCCAATATAGTCATCCATCCACGTACACAGCCATCCACTCAATCTATCCCATCTGCCATTCCACCCATACATTGATTAACCTCTGCACCCCACCCACAATCCACCAAGCCTATTCATCCATCCATCTACTCTTTCAAACACCCAATGCATCCATCCAGCATAATTTAACCAACCGCTCTCCAACCAGCAATACATTATCCACCCATTTGCTTCCCATTCATCCGTCATCCATCCACCAATCCACCCAATTGCCATGACATCCATCCAGCTAGCCAGCCATCCAATCATCCACCAATCCATCCAACCATCCATCTAACATCCATCCAATCCATTATCCACCAATCCACCCTATTGCCATCCATCCATACATCCATCCATCAAACATCCATGCAGCCAACATCCATCATCCAATTGCCATGTCATCTATGATCCATCCATCCAGCTAGCCAACCATCCAATCATCCATCCAACCATCCATCCAATCCATTATCCACCAATCCACCCTATTGCCATCCATCCATACATCCATCCATCAAACATCCATGCAGCCAACATCCATCATCCAATTGCCATGTCATCTATGATCCATCCATCCAGCTAGCCATCCACCAATCCATCCAACCATCCAGCTAACATCCATCCAATCCATTATCCACCAATCCACCCTATTGCTATACATCCATGCAGCCAACATCCATCATCCAATTGCCATGTCATCTATGATCCATCCATCCAGCTAGCCAACCATCCAATCATCCATCCAACCATCCATCCAATCCATTATCCACCAATCCACCCTATTGCCATCCATCCATACATCCATCCATCAAACATCCATGCAGCCAACATCCATCATCCAATTGCCATGTCATCTATGATCCATCCATCCAGCTAGCCAGCCATCCAATCATCCACCAATCCATCCAACCATCCATCTAACATCCATCCAATCCATTATCCACCAATCCACCCTATTGCCATACATCCATCCATCAAACATCCATGCAGCCAACATCCATCATCCAATTGCCATGTCATCTATGATCCATCCATCCAGCCAGCCAGCCATCTAACATCCATCAATCCATTGAATTGCCATCCATCCATCTATCCACCATCGTCAACGTACCCACCGATTAACCAATCCACCAACCCTCCATCATCCCCCATCCACCTTAAACCCATCCATCCGTCCATCCAACCTATCCATTCAGATCCGGTGTTAACTACTTGGAATGTATGTTTTGTAGCCAGTCCATCTTCACGGCGGTGGCCTACTTCATGAAGCATCTCGGGGTGAAGACCAGGGCGGTGGACAGCAAGAAGTCCCGAGGGGGCTTCTTCCGCAGTAAGCTTGTCAAGGTAACAGCAGGCCGGTACCTTTTTCGCACGTCACTCGTCGTGTCCTTCTGTTTCTTCCTAATAAGCGTCCTCTTTCCTCAGAACAAGAAGGACGAGTCCACGAAGACCAAACCCAGGGGGGGCTTCCCCGGGATCCCCAGCTGGATTGCGGGCAACCGTACGTAGTAGCGACTCGGCCAACGGCCCCGTTAGTGACCCGTTCCATTCCGTCAATGACCGTTTCTCTCCCGTTACAGCTGAGGTCAAACCTAAAATGGAAGCCGAAGGTACAAGTCGCCCAGAGTGCTCACTCCCACTACCCCGCCTTATCTGTACAGTGAACCCCCGTTTATCACAAGGGGAGATACGTTCCAGAACCACCCGTGACAGCGACATGATTTTTTTTTGTACAATGTTGTTGTACCCCTCCCACACTCTTTAAGCCCTTTTAAAGGGATACTTGACTTATTGAGCCATTTGCAGCAGCACAAAGTTTATATTTTTGTTCAGAATGAATTTGGTACATTCATTATTTTTCATGTGCAATGAATACCTTTAAATACAAATTTTTCCACTTTTCACTCATCGCCTGTGCTGAGGAAGTAAAGTAACAACCAATCATGGCTCAGTTTGCTGACCAAACCCAGAAAACAGGTGAGCCATGATTGGTCGTTAGTCGTTACCTACTTCCTCAGCACAAGTGGGAAAAATTGTTAAAGAAAAATAATGTTATCAAATTCATTCTGGACAAAATAGAATTTTTTTACTGCTGAAAATGACTCAATGAGTCAAGTATCCCTTTAAACTTAAACGTGTTAAAACACACTTGTACTTGTAACCCTAAAACACAAAACAAGTTTACCATAAAATAATTGAATATTTGATATTTAAGGAGGAGCTCAGGGCAAAATAGTTCTGTCGACTGAAATTGACGTCAAAATGCCCTCAGGCTCGCCACATGAGCAAAAGCCAGAAAACTGGTGAGCTGTGATTTTTGCAAGCACGTTGATTTCCACTCCAGTCGACAGCAGAGGGCGATAGACGTCAGGCCAAAATGGCAGCTGCCTGAGATGAATGAAAAAAATAGATTCATCTGATTTGTTCTTAATTCTACAAGTACAATATTAACTACAATAACGTATAGAACATATTTAAAAATATATATATTTTTCCCCTTTTAAACATTATTTAGTCTTAACGAAAGTCCACTTGCCTAATGCTAGCAAAGAAAGCGAAAGACAGGCTAACTGAAATTAGCATAGATGTTAAGAGTAATTAAAACGAATCTTCAAACTGCTGCTTTACACACACGGAGCAGCAACACATACAAACGATAATCAAGATATTATTTCTCTGCTTTGTGAGAACACTGAATATTAAAATGGCAAAATGTGTTGCTTTATGACAATGCTAAATTCAGACTTGTTTACATTTAGTAAAAAAAAAAAAAAAGCTTAAAAATGAGCATAAAGTCGGGGCACGAACAAGGAACTGGGGGTTCACTGTAGACAATAGTTCGACCCTACTAATGACGCCACGAGCATGTCTGCATGTCCCCAATCGCACTAGGAGGTTTTTGTTCACTTGATTGAGTGTTTGGTTGGTTGTAGATTGAATCGCGCACCCCCAAACCAAACTAACCCCACCGTCCCGTGTCACCGTTTCCACTAAACAAGGTGCATGTTGATGTTTTGAAATTGTTGCTATTCACCTGCCGCCTCTCTGAAACGTCCTAACTTGGCCCTCTTCCGCCGTTTTCTAGCGGACAGGGACAAAGGCAGTCAGGAGCGTAAAGGTCCGACGCCCGTCCGAGGATCCTTCACCGACCCGACGACGCCCGCTCCCCCCGGCAGGAAGTCGGGATCCGGCACCGGCGGCGGCGGCAGCTCCGGCCCCTTGCCTTCGGTGGAGATCACGGACGGCTCGGGCAGCGCCAGCCTGAGCAACAGCCCCGAGGCGCTGCACTCGGACGGTTAGTGGGATGCAACATGGGTGAAGCAGCATGTGGTTTTTTTTTCACAATTGCAGTCTTCCAAGTAACAGTTTGGCAATTAGGTTGATGTTTGCGGGGATTCCGTGGGAATAAAATGTGAATTTGTGGGGACTAGTTGTAATTTACAATTAACAGAAGGGTTTGGCCTTCATGTTCCAAATACCAATGGGTCTGAGTTTGAAAAGAAAAATGTACTGTTCCTGTCACCAATGACCAACATGAAACACTAATGCCACGTAGTGGAAGAACATTACTTAAATGTTTCACACTCCTTAGCCGTAACTGGTAATTGTAACTGTAAACTGTAACTTACCTACTATGAAATTACTGTATCAGTGTACTAAAAGATACAACCACATTTTATTTGGTAGCCATATTTATATATATATATATATATATATATATATATATATATATATATATATATATATATATATTATGCAGTACAATATGGTCATTAAATTAGATTTAAGTTGACTTCCACTTTGAAAACTGCTGAGTCGGTGATATGAAACATTGCAGGCCTTTCCAGCAATCGTCTGGAGCCGCTCATCTTGTCCGAATGGGCTGACGTGTCCCCCGTGGGGCCGGGGAGCTCGCTGGGCGTCGGGGAGCCCTTCGTGATCAGCGACGCCCCCACGGAGGAGAACCTGGAGAAGGACAGGTAAGGATGGAATGTGTATTCAAAAAGGTGCCTGTCGCCGGCCAAAGCAAGACAAAATGCGCGTTGGTCCTCAGGCTGAGGATGTCTGTCCCTGCTGTGTGCTAGCTTGTCACCGTGCTGCATTGAAAAAAACCAAAGCACGTCCCAATGTCCCTTCCAGCCTCTCCTTTTCTTCATTCCTTCCATTCTCTTCTGTCGTCTTGTCTTTTCCTAATGTTTGAACCTTCTTGGCGTCTTTGTGATCCAGTGCAAGTGCAGTGTTGTTGTCAGCAATTATTGCGGTTTTAGGAATCTGGTTCTTGAGTTTAGACTCAAATCAAACATTATTTTAGCATAGCCGCACTGCTAAATGATGGCCTTCTGTTAAAGGTGATAAGGCAAATACTTTTTTTTTTTTAGGTTTTGGGCTGGCTCGCAGT
This sequence comes from Leptonotus elevatus, assembly GCF_054856555.1. Taxonomy (NCBI): domain Eukaryota; kingdom Metazoa; phylum Chordata; class Actinopteri; order Syngnathiformes; family Syngnathidae; genus Leptonotus; species Leptonotus elevatus. The sequence goes on from NC_141244.1 coordinate 25,799,211, forward strand.
CCTTTATTCCACTAAAATAGATCCGCCCGTCCACTGAGCAGCATCTCCACACTCAGAACCAAAACAAGAGCAATCCGTATAGTGAGCCGACCATACTTGAAGACCACGAATGCTGATATGTTCATAAATTAGACCTTGACACGAAGCAGAAAGTTGATCTTTCTAGAAAAGTTTAGTGGTCACTTTTTTGACAGCTACATTTTCAAACACTGCTCCCCCCCCCACCCTTTTTTTCTTACAAGCCATGTCAAGTTATTGCTGAGGGCCGCTAATGTCCCCGTGTCATTGTTTGGACACCACATTTTGGGGTTAGCCTAAAATAAAATAAAAGTTTGTTGCTGTTTTTTTTTTTTTTTTTTTTTAATTAAAAACAGAAAATAAGTGAGGTTGTTTTTTGTTTTTTTGCAACTAACGGTAGATAGATAAAAATATATGAACATGCAAATTTTCTAGTAGCAAATGGCATAAATTGAAAGGAACACTGTATAAATAATTTGGGGCATATTTTTTACTATTCACATTTAGGCCTGTATTCCTTTATGTGTCGTAATCAATAGGACGAATTGTACCTCGGTGAGTCCATTTTTTTCAATTAGAGGCTAAGCAAAAGTATGTGATCCGTTTTTGTGTTTGTTGTCGTCTGCTTTAGTTTGTTTGCCTGTTGAAGATGTCCGCACGTCTGGGCGCACGCGGCGCCGTCCGCATTTTTTGTAGCGCTCGTCTCCGTCGCGCGCGTGTGTGTTTGCGTGTGGCGCCAGCAGGCCGTGTTTGCGCTGAAGCGTGGGGCGGAGTCGGGTCTTGTCGCAAGTGTGCATCGCTGAGGTGTTAACGTTGTGGTGTCTCGTGTTTTCGCAGACGCAAGACAAGGTGGGCGTCTTGACTGAAGCACGGACAATGCTTCGCATGCACACCACACGCACGCATGCACAACACACACACACACACACACACACACACTGAGTAGCTCAAGCACGAGTTAAGTATTGTTTCCCTGACTTGACTGTTGGGTCCAACGGGAGAATTGCTAGTTGATGTTCTCTGTTTGCACTTGCATTTTGCACGTTATGTGGAACTAAAATGACACTCTGCAAGATTTGGATATTGGCTTAGGCATATCATCGCATCCATTGAAAAGCATGTATCTCCCAATTTTGTAAGGTTTTAGTTTTATCCGGAAAAAAAAATTTCTCCAAATGTTTTACTATTTTTTTTTCAAGCACTTAAATTTCATGAAAATATTTTTTAATAAACTTGTAAAAATAAATGTGAATAAGAGTGGTAGCGAGAAATAAAATACCTTGAGAAAACAGGTGATAACACAAAACTACCCAATCCACAAATTTGTGCGGGGCCACTCTAATTAATATTTTAATTTTTTAAGACAAAAAATTCAGTATTTTTGGGCAAAGAAAAGCAAAGCACTCAGAAATATCTCAGAAATCTGGGATCAAAAGGGAGAAAAAAAGGGGAGGGTTTTTTTTGTTTAAAAATGATTGTGGAAATATGGAATATTCTTACTTACTGTAGCATTTCATTTTCACTTTTTTGCCGTGCAATAACTCCCACATAATACACCGTTCAGATTTCAACTTGCTTCAAAAATTCACGCCATCTTGGCAATTGCCTCCCACCACGGAGAACCAGGGTTCAAACCCCATTTGGACCACATTTTAGTACATTCTATGGTTCGATAACAACTGACTATCATATCAGGAAATGGATTATAAAATGATTGTATCCCACTTTAGACAGATTGCAGTTCAAGTTTTAGTTTTATTCATTTGTCATTTAACTACAATTACAAATGTGTAATTTTCACATAATTTCAATTTCCTTCACAAGCATTCAGCTTCCAGCATTCCCACGCATTTTCTGCAGAAATTGCACTTAGTCTAGTTATTTCAAAAATTGTTTTAGAGGTGATAATGTTCTCGAAATGTAGAAAAAGAAGGGCCTTGTTTGTGTTAAATATGATGATTCATGAAAAACTAAAAGCTATTCACAATTTTGTGCGCCTAAAAAAGAAGAAGTGATGATTGGATGAAAGTTATACAATGATTTGGAGATGCATGCGTTTCATTGGCCAGTATGAAACCTCGCCTAAACGTGTGATTGTCTAACATCATCATGCATATTTTTTTTTCATTTTTCTGTCCTTCTGCCAATATTGTCTTTCCATCTACTTTATCCTTCTTTCTTTTCAAACTATTTCAAATGTCTTTCCACCTTACTGAACTTATTTGCCTGTACTTTCTCTCTCCCGTCCACATTTTTTGCTGTCCTCCTTTCCCGTCTTTTTCCCGTCCCCTGTCCACTTGCGTCCACTCCCTCCGCTCACACCCGCAGTAAGAAGGTCGCGCGTAGCGAGAGCGCTCGCGTGGACCGCCAGGCATCACGGCGTCGCGGCTCTTCCCGGGCCAAACAGTCGCGCTCTCGTAGCGACGTGGACCTGCAGCCGCCATTCAGCCCCCATTTGTAAGATTGCACAGCAGGGATGGACACAAGCCTGCATTCAAATAAGTATCATTCATTTGCTCCGTCCATAATGCAAAACTGTGATTGAACATGTTTATTATGATACATTTATAGCATTTGTAGGTTACACGTCTTGAAACTAACAAAACCTTTAAATGAATTTATTATAGGCAGAGATTTAACATTTAACCTTTAACTGTCATAGCATAAGGAAACTTTTACCACTGTTGTAGCGTAAAAAGAAAACCAGATAAGGAAAATTACCCACCGTCAGGATCCTTGTCAGACAAAAAAGTCCATTTGAAGATATTTTTTATTTTATTTATGTATTTTTGCTTAAAACGCTTTGAAAATGTTTTTTTTTATTTTTTATTATTTATTTATTTAAATTTCTGATGTTTCACCAAATTTGGGAATGCAATAAAAAAAAAGTACATTTTTATTTTATTTTTTTTAATTAATATTGGAACGTTTTTTTGTGATTGAAAATTTAAAAAGTTTGAAAAACAAAATACAATTTTCCCAAAAAGGTTGGCATGAAATTGTAAAGGAAAGGGTATGGTATTTCACAAACTATTTGGTTAGAAAGAAGAAGGAAGAAAACATTTTTGGGGGTCTAATATTGAAATTTGTGAAATTTTGTCACACTTTTTTTTTGTTTAGGGGAGTTGGATTTAAAAAAAAATAAAAAATTAAAAAATAAAACTTCATACACAAAAAAATATCTGAAACATTTAAAATGTTTCCAAAAGTTTGAAATATAAAATGTTTTTGAGTAAATAAATAGGATAAAAGAAAAACTTATTAATGATTGGTAATTGTTTTATATGTCACTGTACTGTAACTGTGTGCAAAATATGTCTGACCTGTGACACGTTTTGGTCCAGCAACGAAGGAGCATCGACGGCGGTCTCGGAGGGCTCGGGCTCGTCGCCCGCCAGCCCCGCCCCCCAGCCCGAGGAGATGGAGCCGCGCCTGCTGGAGTTTGAGCAGGACCCGCCCAACTGGAGGGAGCTGGCCTCCCCGGAGGCGTTCTCCAGCCTCAGCAAGAAGGAGACCAAGAGGCAGGAGGTCATCAACGGTGAGAGCGTGACGTGACAGTAAACGCCGTGGTTCGTCGTTTGCCGTTGTTTGACGATTTAGAATTACTGTAGCATCTATGCTAATTTCACTTAGCTTTCCACGGCGTTATGTTAGCATTATATGCTAGTGTCCTTTACTAACGTTTAATTATGTTTTGATAAGTTTAAATATTGAAAGCATGTGGAAGAGCTTGAACTGCTTCTTTTTTTTTTTGTTCTATATTCTGTATCACCCCTATCATTGAACGTCTCCCCCACAATGAACGGGGGGGGGGGGGGGGGGGGGGGGTTCGCTGTACTTGTGGAAGTCCCAGGAACGATTCGTGTTTATTGATGAATTTCTTGCCGTAGAGTTGTTTGCCACGGAGCACGCCCACGTGCGCATGCTGAGCGTCCTTCAGATGATCTTCTCCAAGCCTCTGGAGCGAGAGGAGCTCCTCACCGCCACCGAGCTGGCCGCCATCTTTCCCAACCTGGACGAGATCATCGAAATGCACTGTGAGAACTTTTCGTTCATTTTGTTGAAGAAATGCGCCAAAAGTGGTATGGTTGGAGTTGAAGCGGTCCTGTGCGGTCCTCTTTGTCCAGATAACTTCTACGAGAACCTGAAGAAGCTTCGTCTGGAGGACAACTTCATCGTCAAATCCATTAGCACCACCGTCCTCAACAGAGTGAGAGTTCACTTTTTATTTTGTTCCCTCTCTCCAACCTTGTCATTTTACATGCGGACTTTGTCAGCACTCTTTCGGTTTTAGTCACAAGTCAACAAAATGTTGGACTATTATGTTTTTAGATCATATTTAATCATTAAAATAGTGGATATTTCTTCTACTTGAATTGTCCAAGAGATTTTTTTGTGCCGTAGTTCTCATAAACTCATTCACTCGCAGACATTTTGATTGAAGCAATCCCCTTCGCTCCTGGCTGTTTTACTGGATTTTGACAGATTTTGCAAGGCCCACAGAATATTGTGTCCTATTGCTATAAAAACATGGAACCTACCAAAAGAAAGATTTAAAGTCTCTTCTTTCTTCAGGAAAAAATGTATATTTCTATCTGTTTTCGTTTGCCGCAATTAGCATTATAATATAACTCAGTTTCCTCATTATTCACAAATCTGTGTGGGGGGGGGAAGAGCTTTTTTTGCAACATGGCCCTGGTTGATCTCTTATACTGTGTTGCCACCTGCTGGTCGCTTTTTGTAATAACTACCATTGCTTTGAGCGACCTCTTCATGTCAAAAGCTGTATCAAAGCCTTCTGTATGCTCTAGTATAAAATAAAATAAAAAACATATAGATATGTCTTTGGGAGCATGGTAATTTCAGCTTTCACCTAGTGTTCAGACTCAAGAACCACATAACTTAAAACACACATATATATACAAATCTTTTATTTTTCTGCACATTTCAGTTTGGGGGCACGGAAGGGGAATGGTTCCAGAAGCTGACGGCCCGCTTTTGCAGTCACCAGTCGTGGGCCCTGGACCAGATCAAGAGCAGGCAGAAGAAGGAGGCTCGCTTCAACGCCTTCATCCAGGTACGCCGCACGTTAGCGAGCGCGACGGGCAGACGGCCATCTTGGGAGTGACGCTCAAGGGCTGCCGTGGTGACGACAGGAGGCGGAGAGCAAGCCGCAGTGTCGGAGGCTGCAGCTGAAGGACATCATTCCCATCGAGATGCAGAGGCTCACGAAGTATCCGCTGCTACTGGAGAACATCGCTAAGAACACCGGTGTGTGTGTCAAACTACTGTCAATATTAAAATGTTACACATTGCATATTTAAACAAACTACATAACTTTCGTTAGAAAGTCTGCTAGCTTAATGCTAGCACACAATGCAAAACGCCATAGATGAGCTAACCAAACTAGCAACTAGTAGTTACTTATAACCCTTTAAAAAAGGTCTACTGAACATTGTAAGTTGATTGTGGTCGTCGTGTGTGGCAGAGAATCCCGGCGAGAAGGAGCGCATCCGCAGGAGCGCCGAGTGCTGCCGAAAGATCCTCAACCACGTCAACGAGGAGGTCAAAGTGATGGAGAACCTTCTGGTGAGAACCCCAACGCCGTTACTGACCAGCTCATCGGTCACCAACTTGAGATTCACGCCGTAACTCGTTTGTGCAGACGCTGAAGGACTACCAGCGGCGATTGGACACGTCAGGACTTAAGCCCAGTAATGAGCTCTATACGGAATATAAGGTACAAGTGTGTGTGTGTACATGTTTGTTTATTCATCCATAAAATCTAAAATAATAGCTTGTGGTATTTTCTAGGGCCCGACCGCATTTTTTTAGGCTGATACAGCGATAGAGTGAAATAAGAATAGAATAAACTAATAGCAACTGAAAAAACTGTAAGAACAAATATTGGCTGTTCTGTTCCTGTGCGTTTTGGCCTCTTGGGGGCAGTGCGGTGCCGTGCATCCATGGCGTACACACTTAAAGTGAGTACAGAAGAAAGTTGTGATTGAATTCTATTGAAATAACTCGTTTTTCACGTATTGGGAAGAATTTTTGCTCTTACGTAGTGTTATCTCACCTGTGGGTATGTGTTGTGTGTGAATATTCGCTATTTGAAGGAAAAACACTCCCGAAGTTGATGCTAATTTCCTGTTGGCATTTGCATGGGATCCTCCCTTCGCTTTTAGCATTAGCACTAGGCTAGCGTTGTTTTGAAAATGAAGCATGTTTTGTATTTAAATATACAGTGGATGTAATTCTTAACGTCATGTGTTTAGTTTTACCGTCAACTCCAACTGAGGTGTCATTAAACAGCTTAAAGGACGCTTTGGGACAACAGAATAACCAGAATAACATTACACACTTGCTAGTTGCTACTGCTACGCAAGCAAAGTGGTGCATTCAGGGTACTTTCACAGAGTTGAAAACTTCAGTTTTCTTTGTCAAGGGGAAAATAATTGGCCATTTGGCCCAATTGGCTGATTGTTTTGGCCAATGTTTGGTCATCGGTCGGGCCCTAATATTTTCAGAGGTTGATGTTAGCAGTAGAGATGTCCACAAGGCATGCTCATGTATGTCTCCATTTTGTTTTTTTATTAGAACATGGACCTGACGCAGAAGAAGATGCTGTATGAAGGCCCCCTCACGTGGAAGGTCACCAAGGAGAAGGCTGTCGGTAAGTAACACACTTGGGGCGGGGGGGGTGGGGGGTCCCCTCATTTAATAAGCAAAAGGCTCCTGATGGTCCAATCAACACACGCGTGTCGCCATCAGAGGTGCAGTGCGTGCTGCTGGGCGACCTGCTGGTGCTCCTGCAGAGGCAGGACGACAAGATGGTGCTCAAGTGCCAGAGCAAGAGCATCATCGCCGTGCAGGAGAGCAAGCAGATGCTCAGCCCCATCATCAAGCTCGACTCGGTCTTCCTGCGGGAGGTGGCCACCGGTAACACACGCACGCACACGCACACACACACACACACACACACACACACACACACACACACACAAAATGTATCAAACAGAAGAAGAACAAATGTTTCAGAATTTTTTTGGGAGGGGTGGGGGTAAGAAGAAAAAAACAAAAAATGTTTTAGAAATATTAATAAGAAGCAGGTTTTTCAAATAAAATGTTTTCACATTTTTTATAAAAAGAAAGAAAATATTTTTGAGTTTTGGTCTCAGAAGGAAAAGGGATTTATTTTATTTATTTATTTTTTTAATGTTTCAGACCATTTTTTACATGACAAGAATCAAGAGGGGGGGGGAAATGAAGTATTTCAGAATTTGGTGAAAAAATTAAAATTGAAAATGTTGGATTAAGGACAAAAGCTTGAGTTATTTATGGATTTTAAAAACAACGGGGGTTTCAAAAATAACCATAAAAAAACCATGATTTAGATCTTTTATTTAAAAGAACAAATTTTTTGATTTTTGAACACATTTGAACGTGTATTTTTGCAATCTTGACGGGTAAGACGTTGTTGACTCGCCTGTAGATTTGAAGGCCTTCTACGTGATCTTCACCTGGGAAAGCGGCGCGCAGATCTACGAGCTGGTGGCTCAGTCGGTGGGCGAGAAGAAACAGTGAGTGACTTCTGATGAACTTTTGAAAACACTTTTTTCTTCTTCACACGCCTTGCTGAGTCTGCTGCTTCTTTTATCACATGCGTGTGCGTGAGTACAGGTGGACGAATGTCATCAAGTCAGCAGTGGATGATCTGAAGAAGAGCGGAGCGCCCATGAGGATTATCCTCCCTCCTGGAAGCGGACATGGGTGAGTGTGTGCGTGCGTGTGTGTCTGTGCATGTGCGCGTGTGTATCCATCTTCTGAAGATGTGTGTGTGTGTGTGTCTCAGGCTGAGCGCCATTCAGAGCCCCACGGAAAACGGCGGTTTGAAGAGTAGCGGTGGTGAGACACTGATTGACAATCCACGCTCATTAGCATCGTTTGCTAGTTGACTCGCAGCTAAAATGTGTGTGTGTGTGTGTGTGTGCGCGCGCAGATCGCGATAAGGACAGCTTGAGTGACGACAAGTCGTCCGACCCGCGGCACTCTCTGATCGACTTCCTGTCTGACAAAGGCTTCGACCTCCTGGGACACTCTAACAGCGATCAGGAGAAAATGGCCGCCAGCGCTCTGGACGAAGGTGAGCCGCCGTCCCCCGCCCCCTCCCGCGTGGCCGTGATGTCATCACTTAACAAGCTCCTCCCCCTTCTCCTCGTCTGTCAGTCATGCTGCTGAAGAGGCTGCTGGTCGGGAGCATCAGCCTGTCGGAGGACGGAGAAAACGGGGAGGAGCCCGGTCTCGAGATGGACAGCTGTCAATCCACAGGTACTTGTTGGTGCCTTGAGATACAAGTTTGACTCGACGCTTGTATCTCAAGTCATTTTTACCCTTCAATGAAAATGACAGGGATTTTTTTAAGACTGAAAAAGGATGAAATAGTATTCTGTAAAAACTAGAGCTGTCAAAGCATTACATTTTTAATCAGATTAATCACGTCTTAGAATTTTGATTAATTACAATTAATCACTTAATTAAAAAGAGGGGGGTTTTTTTATCAAAAAATGTTGCCCGCCAAATTTAAAGACCACCTGTTAAATGTTAATTTTTTTTTTACATTTAATGTTATGAGGACGTCTTCAAAACATTTTATCCATTGCACGCTCTCATCTTCCTCTTTTTCTAATCAGTTAATTATTTTCATAATTTAAAATGGGGAAAAAACAATATGAACAAATATTCTAAATGTCATACTCAAACATTTATTACCGGTAAATGCTTTACTTTATTGCATGTAGTTATGTTTATTGCTCAAACACAACCTGTGCTACCTTTAACATAACCATCCCATATTAAGCCAGAGGACCGTCTGTGGACAAAATTAATAGTGCGATTAATCTTCGTTAGTACATGATTAATGCGATCACTTTTTTTGTGTTTAATTAATGAGAATTAATAACTTTGACAGCACTACAAAAAACGGAATATTAAGTTCATCAAATAGAATGTAAAGAATGAAACTAGCGTCATGATTAATGCTTCAAGCAATTGGGAGAAATGGAATCATGGAATGGAATCGCGTTAATGTTCATCATAATTGTCCAGCGGCTTAACAATAATGTGAAGTCGAATTTGGGAAATGAAAGCTTTTAAGTTTTATTTTTGAGGAACAACACCACAGCACCATGTTGACACTAAACGTCAACATTTTGAGAGCAAACTGCAGTGTGTGATTTGAGCGCTGAGCTAATTGAACCTCGGCTTCCTCAGACGAAGGCCAGACGGCGGCGCAAGAGGAGAAGGAAGTCGTGGGCGCCGAGGGCCGCGCCGAGTGCCTCACCTCGGACACGGCCAGGTTGGTCCTGTCCCCGCAGAGGATGGCGCAGGTGTGCCGGAGGCTCGTCAGCCTGGAGCAGCAAATCAGGAGACTGCAGGTGATTTGGGGAGGAAAATAGCTTTTCGGCAATAACAGCAAAATGGCCGACGGTTGAAATTGGACTTGGCTGTCTGTGTGTGTGTGTGTGTGTGTGTGTGTGTGTGTGTGTGTGTGTGTGTGTGTGTGTGTGTGTGTGTGTGTGTGTGTGTGTGTGTGTGTGTGTGTGTGTGTGTGTGTGTGTGTGTGTGTGTGTGTGTGTGTGTGTGTGTGTGTGTGTGTGTGTGTGTGTGTGTGTGTGTGTGTGTGTGTGTGTGTGTGTGTGTGTGTGTGCGCCTCTTGAGTAAGTAAGGAGCTCTTGCTTTTGTTTTTGTGTCCTGTAGACTGTAGAAGAGGAACATCACAGGCTACAGGAGGCGCTGTCCAAGTTCTCATTGGAGGGCGGCCATTTTGTCTAAGATGCCGTCACGCTAACCTGCTGGCCATTAGGTGAGGCCAACAAGTCTCGAGGCGCTGACAAAAAAAATCACGTGGGGAGGGTGACGGCAACATGGCATAAGCTTGTCAGACTAAACAGGAAGTCGCCTGGTTTCAATCAAGCAATCAATCTTTATTTGTATAGCACTTTTCATAGAAAAAATGCAACTCAAAGTGCTTTAAATAGTTTGAAAACAAATCCCCAGCCCACCGCCCCCCCCACAATACCGACCCGCAAAAAAAAGAAGAAGTGCATAAACAAACATTCAAAACAAAGCAAAACAGATGAGATCTAAGTTTGAGCCAAAACTGTCAAAATAAAATAAAAATAAAAATGAATATTAAAACAATACAAACAATAATAATAGAAATAGAAATAATTGATCAGCCAATGGGCAAATAGCTCAACCCAAGACACACTTAGGACCGCCCCCTCATTTGAATAACATTTCCTTCCACATTTCATGCTGACAGTAGTTGGGTTTCCATCCACCCGTGTTCATTTGAATTTTCAAGAAATGCGAAAAAATTAAACTGAATGGAAACGCTAGAAATGTGAATAAGGGCCCAAAATTCACCAAAAAGTTTTTATGCTTGGAGGGGGTGGATTTTGAAGCGTATCGAAAAAAGGAAACTACGAAGACCAGATCCACGTCACAGGTACGCTTGTAGTCACAAAGCAATGTCAGACGATAAAGTAAGGTATGTTTGTTGGGACGGCGAAACAGAAATCTGTTGGGAATTAATTAAAGAAGTGAATATTAATGCAATTTTAGATGGAAAAAAGAAACACTACAGTTTATTAAGAATTAGCAAATGCAAACTCATACGACATCATTGAACGGCGCACTCACTTCCTGTTGTTCTTCTTTTAAATGACTGGTGGATCACATCTCTAGGGTGTATTGCGCCACCTACAGCGGCGGAGTGTTCTCTCAATATTCACAAAAGAAGAACAGATGGAAATGAGCATAAGTCGCATGTCCGTTTTGCACATTTTCAGTAAATTGGCTTTAAAAAATTCCAAACAATTGGATGAAAACCTGACTATAGTCTGCAACATGAAATAAATAAATATGAGAGCAGAGTGTTTGTAATCTATTGATTGACATTTAATTATGTTTATTCTCGTTTATTTTTAAATTGTGATTTATTTATTTTTTTTCATATATATCTTGTTTTCATTTCCATTTATATTATTTTTGTATTTAATTTTGGAATAAAATTTTTGGGGGATTCATTTTTGTTTTCACCGTATTTGTAATTTTGCCGTTGGTGTTGATCCTCCATAGAGGATGAGACAAGCAACAGGTAAGAAGTGCACGGATTCATCGGATCAATTTCCTAATTGTGCTGCTCCCATGCAACATTTAATGAATCCTTGTCCTTTTTTTCTCTTTTTCTTTTTTTAGATCTTTTTCTTTCAAATGGTGCTGGTTTGGAGTGCAAAGAAGCTTTCCGAAAACAAACCTTCCCTTTGCTACGAAAACAGTGGGACGGCTGCTGGATATTTGCTGGAGGCTGAACAAGGGGAGGAAAATGGCTTTTTGCGGCCAGTGCTGTGGAATGTGTGAGTTTGTGTATGCCGCAACGTAGCGCTACGTAGCATAGTGTTACGTAGCGCTACGTTGACTTGGGTAAGGTTAGGTGGCGTTGCCTAGCGTCGCGTTAGCATTCGGCTGCCTAGCGTAGCGTTGAATGCGTGTACAAAGAAAGGAAGGAAGGATTGGAAAGAACCCCCCCCCCAAAAAAAAGCCTCTTTTGAGTGTTTATTTGCAGACAGGTGCCAAAAACAAAAGCGACAGGATCAATACTTTTTTGCTGCTCCACACGCGTACACAGCTGAGGGAATCAAAAGTCACATAATAGCCAAAATGAAAAATACGCAACGTTGCCTTAGGAAGCCATTCACCGCTATAAACCACACGGTGTTATTTCTTTGCCAAAGTACAACAAAAAATGCACACGTTTTATTCTAATAGTTGAAAAATGATGGCGAGGAAACGGCGCAAGTGTGAGGTTGTTTCTGCAACACGCGTCGCTGTCTTTAGGAATACTATTAATAATGGACTTTTTCTTTGTGTTGACTGTTATTTATTCCTTTTTGGGGGCTTTGGGTTTTCTCCAAGTGGACGCGAGGCAGCGCCGGGCCCAGACCGGGCAGCGTAGACGTAGACGTGAAGGCTAACGTAGGACGTAGAACAAATGGAACGCAGCGGGTGCAAGTCGATGATGATTGTCATAGTAACAGTGCAAGATGTCAAGAGTCGGGTAGGAAATTGTTGTAAATGCCGCATTTTCTCAAATAGTGGCCAACCGGCCAAAACTGCCCACGTTAAAAATAAATAAATGACTAAATATATGGCTAAAAGTGAAAACAAAAATGGATATAAAAAATAGAATTAAAAAATTTAATCCAAAAAATAAACATAAATGGAAATGAAAAAAATAACTAAATATGAATATATCACTAAATAAATAAACAAAAGTAAAAAAAAGAGATTTAAAAAAAATTATATGAAAATAAATACAAAATATATATATATATATAAATAGAATATCAATCAATCAATAAAAACGCTCTGCTCTCACATTTATTGATTTCAAGCTGCAGACGACTTGTTGTCGAGCAACGCAAGTCGCAAGTCGGGGCGACAGTGGACAAGATAGTCGTCCATTGCTGGAGCTCTCCAATGCAAGCCGGCGAGACTTCCTTGTTCGCCGAAACCGCTCACTCGACCAATGACAGGCAGTTTGCAACGGCGGAGGCCAACCCAAGACACACTTAGGACCGCCCCCTCATTTGAGTTACATTTCGACCTGGCAGAGCGTCTGCAGCATGAAATAAATAAATGTGAGAGCAGTGCGTTTTTATTGATTCATTGATATTTCATTCTATTTATATATTTTTTATTTTTTTTTTATTTGTTTACTTTATTTATTTTAGGATATTTATATTTATTTATTTTCATATTTTTATATCTTTCTATATCTTTTTATTTTCACTTTTACTCGTGTATTTATTTTTAATTTTGGCAGTTTTGGTCTGCTTCTGAAATGTGACGATTACCACTCGTCACCTAAGAAACATAAATGCCTGTACAGACCTAAGTAACCATTTCAACACTGCTGCTACCCAAAACAGCAGCACCTACTGAAGAAAACAGATGAATTAAAAGTCCCTTATAGCTGTTAGATCCACATCTGAAAAGAAATGCCTCAATTTGCGTATTAAATGTAATGAATGTAAATATAATAATAATTTCAAAATTGTCCAAATAAAAGCCTTTGAGTAAAAATTAAAAAAATCACCCTCTGGCCACTATTTGCAGGAATAAAGTAAATCCGCCGTTGGAAAAGTGTCGGGCCCGGCGCTGCTGCACTTGCCGTCCACTTTTGACTGACGCATTTGCTTTGATATCTTTAAGCAGTGCAGGACCAAAAACGGCAAAAATGACGCTCTATTATTTCATTGACAGTTTTGTTTGTGTGTTTTTTTTTTTTTTTTTTACTACTTTCCACGTACGCCTGCTTCGATACAAAGTGAATGGCGGAGTGCGTACGTACGCGACAGACAATTCTGGCAGCCGGTGGAGAGAGAGGCTCAGCAAAACCTTGAAGTGAAAATATTGTGGCGTTGCCGCCTGGCGAATTTCTTAGCGCTACTTGGCGAAAGGCACGAGCTGCCATTGCGTAGCAAAAAAAAAGATTTGAAAGAAAAGCGCCGGAAGGCAGCCCTCTTTTTGGTGTGCATTTGCAGGAAGGTGGCCAATATGAAATCGCTTTTGCCGGCAAATGGTGACGCTTGGATGGCACCTTTTTTACCGAATTAGCATTTGTGCCAAAATAGACACTTGAGGTAGAAAATGTTCACGACATACTTTCTATTGTATTGTTAAGATGGGGCGAGGGGCCTTCGCATAATAATCAACTGCTATTTCTTTTAGAGCACCATGTTGGAATTGGCCGAACAATAAAAACTTAGCGCTTGTATTATATTTCCAGAATGTAGCATAGTTTTTTTTCTCTTCTAAGTGATGATGACTATGCAAGAAGTATACTGTGTATTTTGGGTTTTTGATTTTATTGAGGCTGTTTAAATGATGTACACTTTAAGGTAAACGAATGTGGTACGTTGTTTTGTTGTGTTTTTTAATAAATTGGGGAAATAAGCATGTCTCCTTTTTTTCCCCCATTGTTGAGTCAGCAGTTTGTTTTTCAATGACCCAGCAGATAAAGATTTGCTTTCAACAAAGTTGGGAGTTGTTGGAAGCTCTAATGAACAAAATGTGTTCCAGAATGCCGCTTGAGCAATTTTTCACATTGGAAACGAGAAGTTCATGATTGTGAAAACCGCACATTTAATCCTTTGAAATGGAAGCAAACTTAACCTTAAGTCACAAATTCACAATTTCAATGAAGGGGATGTGCTTGCTCAAATGGTATTGAGAGGCTAACACTATAGCGGAGCGTGTGAAATCGATCCACCAGGTTGCTATATGTTAATATAGCAACTGCTAGCATGTTAGCATTTTTATCACTTCGAATTTGAAAAAGTACGCGGCTGAAGGGAACAACGTCAAATGTTCCTCGATCTACTTTCGTACTTTCTGATGTCGCTGTTTTGCTTTAAATGTTCAAAGTATGAACTTGTTAGCATTTAACCGGTTCCCTTTTTTTATGCTAGCATACCATGTTTTTCCGTTCACATTTGAAATCATGATGTACAATCCTTCTCGTGTACTGGGTTGCTCTCTCGCTATATGCTAGCCGCCTAGCCCAAATTTGTTAGTACGTTAGCGTTGGACCGCGAACTTCTCCATTTAGGCATGAGATGTCTGCGGGTTGCTAACATGCTAGCTGTTAGCATTGTTAAGTTAGAATAGTTGTAGTGTTTCCATTGAGCGTCTTTTTTCACGCAGCTGGGACTTTTATGCAAATACGTCGTCGGGTCATTGAAGCGTAAATCCTGACAGAACAACAAAACGCATTCTTTTGTTACAACAACAGGCAGTTGTTGTTGTGCGGAGCCTGTTCTTTGTCCAGGAAGATCTTACATAAGCAAGATGGCCACAGTCTGCAGCATTTTGATCATCACCTGCATAGCAGGTAAGTCTGATCAAGAACATTTTCAACATATGTAAAAGTCATTAAATGTGAAGGTAGGACGATCACGTTAAGAAATGTATTGATAATTGATTTCTGATGTCAATATGTCATTTATTTATTTGACATTGTTTTTAGCCTTTAATGTTACGCTTGGGTGAACTTCTCCCCTCTGCTAAAAGTATGACCATACATGGCGTTGAATCAAATCCTTTACATGACGATCGAGTCCTGCAGTACTTTCTGCATTCATTTGGCTCTTTTTATTTTTAAGTCCTTTCTCATGACATATTTGCGTCATTTATTGCAAAAATGCCCAAAACGGTGCCACATTCTGCAACAAACTCGTTTTTTGTGTACTTTACAAACACTCAGAATGGTAAAAAAATAACGACTATAAATTAAAAACAAAACTAAATTGTAGGTTAATTCAAATAGTACAATAATATGAGCTCATAATGCATTGTAATAAAATAATAAGTAAAACACGACATTAATTATTTATTTTTAATTACATTAAATAATTGTTTTTGTAAATTCATTCAAAAACATCAATAACATCAACAATTTTACAGATGCATTCAACATCTTATTGTTCTATAATTGTTCAATTTATTCAAAAAAAGTCAGAAATAATTGTATGTATTTATAATGATTGTAGATTTAACAATTGTACTTACAGTATACCTTGACATTTTTGTCTATTATGTTAACAAAAGAATAGTAAACAATTTTACACATATACGTATATTTTTATGTTATATTTTCCATCTATTAAATAATTCAAACAGGAAAAGAAACAATTTAATAAGTAATGCTGTTTGTGTCAAATAATTGATTCTTGATACTATAATTGCATTTTTGCATAATACAAAAAAAAAATCGGAATGAATCTTTTCTGATTGTTTTTTCACCTTATCTTCGACTGATCTGGCTCATCTTTCCATTTTAAAACCCAAATGCGGCTTTTGAGGCCAATGTTCGCCCGTCCCTAATATACTGTGTGGTTATATTTTTGATTGATATTTTCTTTTAGTATAGCACTCCACTTTTTATAGCGTCTCTGAAGAGTCTTATTATCTCCGAGACAATAAAAGTTACTTCCTGCGGGAGACGTATTTGTGATTTATTAGCGTTACGTGTACTTTGGTGCGTGTAGTGGTCTCCGCTGGCATAAAGGTGTCCTTGGAGGTGGACAGGCCTTGGCTGAGGGTCCATTTGTCTCACCGGGCCGTGCTGGAGTGCTGCTACCGGACCGGCGCGGCCTCCCTCCAAACCACCTGGTTTAAGCACGGCCAGCCGGCCAACGGCACCGCCATCCCGGTTCCGATCCGCACATCAGACCGGCTGAGCTCGGGCTACAAGGCGCACGCCGGGGTCACCTGCGGGACCCTGACCTTTGCTGAGGTGAAGGTGGCCGACTCGGGCCTGTACAGATGTTGGTTCAACGACACCGGGATATTCACGCCCGGCACCTACCTGCAGGTGTACGGTAAGTAGAAAACAATGTTCTTTATAATGCAATTTTTTTTTTTTTTATTCCCGCGGCTCCACGGATTTTTGTTGTTGTTGTTCTGCCTCCCATTTATTTTAGGTGTAATTCCACTGGCGACCACAAGATGGGGGCATACTATTTTGTTTGACACTGTAGAATGAAAACAGGAAGTATTTCAAGTTACGGTAGTTTTTGCTGAATTTGACTTTCAAATCCTTTTAAATCCTGCTAGGTTGAAGCTTCTTAGCTTCCTTAGCGCTCTCTAAACGCCATTTGCTGTCTTGACATATGTTAGCATGTTAGCATTTGACCCGTCTCTGAGTAAGGTGGCGTGCAAACGCCGCAGTCGAGCTCACGCTAAGCGGCGCTAACACCTGGTAAACCATAAATCTTGTTAAAGTCACTCTGCGTTGTCGCGTCAGTGTTAGCATCTTTATTTGCTTGTCCAGCTAATCTGCACTCTGCACAAGGCTCTCATTAAAATCGCCCTCGCTCATTTCCAAGGAAGTCTGCAAGCGTGACGTTAAGCGCAGGCCCTTTCTCACGATGAAAACGCAGATTTTTGTGCTAATCTCATTAGCTGCTGATGTGAAAGAACCTACGGGGGTGGGATTATGCCATAACACTTACCTAACAGTCCGATTGTCCATTCATGTTTGACACTCCAAATGGTTCACTTAGCAAGTTGAAGTCAACCTTGGGAGTCTCACGCGAAATGACCAAAGTCAAACCCGCAGTCTTCCTGCTTTATAGTTCTGAATATTTGACGTGGCATGGAGTCACATACAACCTGACAATTTGGCAGCTTTTTCCCCATCTTGCTTTGCTGTAAAAACAGAACGGAGGGATTACATTGACCCGGCTCGACCTGGCTTGTTTCCACCTTTTTCCAGTGAATTGCATCGGCACGCATTCAAGTACTTGATGCACGGTCGTCGTGTGAAGGTGCATAAAGTTAGAGGCATGTCCTGCTTGGTGGTGGTCACTGAAGCGACCCCCTTCGCTCCCGGCTGTTTTACTGGATTTTGACTGATTTTGCAAGGCTATTTCTATTTCTATAAAAACATGGAGTCTCTTCTTCCATCAGGAAAAAATGAAATTTCTTTCTGTTTCAGTATTGAAGCAATTAGCAATAGAATATAGCTAAGTCTCATCATTATTCGTAAATCTGTTTAAAACTGTGGGAAAAGAGCTTTTTTGCAACATGGCCCTGGTTGATCTCTTATACTCTGCTGCCACCTGCTGGCCGTTTTTTGTAATAACTTCCATTGCTTGAAGCATTCTTTTCAGTTCAGAGGCTGCATCAAATGCAGCATGCTGCATTTATGCTCTAGCATAAAAAACAAAAACAACATTTTTTTTTAAACATTTAAATAAGTTTTGGGGACAATGGCAATATTTAACTCATTTACTGCCATAAATTCATTAAAAAAAAATCGATTATTAAAAATTAAAGGCAAGAGGCGATAAATTTTTCATATTGTAATTAATTGCATGACTTCACTAGTTAACTCACGATTAATCACAAATTTTACATCTGTTGTAAAATTCTAGATTTTCATACTCTTGTTGACAAAAGTGGGATTATTTTTTAACTAATAGAAATAGTTCAAATGAATTTTTGACGTTTATAGCCGTCAATGGCAGTGAAAGAATAAAAAGAAAAGATTATTAAAAATTTGGGCCGTCAGGCGATTAAAGTTCTTAATCGTAATTAATCGCATGACTTCACGAGTTAACTCGCGATTAATCCCAAATTTCATATCTGTTCTAAATGTACAATAAAAAAATTCTAGGTTTTATACAATTGTTAACAAAAGTGGAAAAAAATGTAACCTAATAGAAATAGTTAATTATAATAATAATTGTTGACGTTGAGCTTTGACGTTTGTGTTCGTCCAGAGCCGCTGAAGAAGACGATAAACCTCAGCGAAAAGACCAAAGATAGCATCCTGATGGCCGAGGGGATCGTGCTTCTTGTGTGCGTTCTGGTGCCTTCGGCCACGCTGCTCTGCAAGGTCAGATTTGCTACCAATTTAGCGGCACCAGACCAAAGCATCAAAGTGACCAAAATGACTTCATCCTCTTCTCTCAGTCAAAGCGACTCCACGCGCTTAAGCAGAAGAAGGCAAAGAAGGAAGAGGAGAACATCTATCAGGTGGGCAAGCGAAGCTGCACATCAAGCACAGCACTCGTGTTTGTTTGGTGTCCAAAAATCCATTTGGTGATGACATCAGGTCAAAGCTGATTTCCATGAAAAAAATCCATTTGCAACAAACAACGTTAAGCGACATGCCATGTTCAATATTTTTGTCAATATTACGGCGACTAACTTTCATCGGCAGGGCCTCAATCTGAGTGACTGTGACAAAGCACTGAGCCTGTATCAGGATCTGGTTGCCAACGTGCAGGAGGAAGAACAGCTGGAAAACCCATGAATGGAACGGAAGACACAAAATGAGGGGCTCGGGGAGGACAGAGAGAGAAGTCGTCGTTTATCAAAGTGTGTAACGTCTGCAAGGCCAAAGATTGGTTACTGCATGCAGAGCTTTTTGTATCCAACGTCGTCTTTAATCTGCTTCACTTGAACTCACTTGTACACAAAATTAAAACGCAACTTCGTTTCTTTGAGTCTTCTTTGAGTGAGAGATACAAAATATGTGCGCAGATATTGAACTATTGGGGGCGTCGCTGAGGTTTTGGCTTTGTTTTAAGAATTGGGGCATTCATGGCTGTGTATTGGTTGTCTGTCTCAGCTGTATAGACAGCTTTGTGTTATAATGGGCATCTTTTGTTAATGTTTTCTAAAAATCAATCAATAAAAATTTGTTTTATTAGTCTGTTTGTTCTGGGCTTTATAATTCATCTAAATTTGTATTTTTTCGCATTCCTTCTATTTATTTTTTTACTTTTAATTTTTTATTATTAGCTGATTTTTTCTTTATTTTCCTGAATTCTTTAAAATGCAATATTTAAAATGTATTTATTTTGTATTAGCTCATTTTATTTTAAATAAAAAATATATTTTTTCTTTTATTTTGATTTGTAAAATAATTTATTTTCATTCTTTGAAGTTAATTTCATTGTTATTTTTTAAATGTGGTTATTTGTTAAAATGAAACTAAATTGCGTGTACATATTAGTATTATCTATTATTAGGTTGTGTACTTTAAAATTGTTTTTATTAAGTATAAATGTATTTTCTTTATGTATACATTAATATTTATAGCTATTATTAGGCTCTGTACTTAAACATTTTTGTTATAATTTAAGCATAAATGCATTTTCATTCATGTTTACGTTGGTATTTTAAGCTCTGTAACGCCATGTTACGTGTCCAAGCAACGCACCGATTCTGATTGGCTGCCGTGCCGGGACGCCCGCTCCCATTGGCTAAAGCAAGACTTGCTGGGCGGAGCCTCGATGCCCCGCGAGGCAGGTAGGGTTAGAGGGACGACTTGCTCGAAGACGGCGGCTTCGTTCGGTGTGTGAACATGGCGTCGAGCAAGAAGAGCGGAGGGAGCGGCAGGTTCGACAAAGGTGCCAACGGGAGACGCTCGACTAGACTAAAAGAGGCTCCAGTAGGTGAGTAGTTTTTTTTTTGTGGTCTTTTCCTTGTGTGGTCTCGTAATGACGTCTTTCCCGCGCCCGCCCCTAACATACTTTTGAGTTCCCTGCTAGCTTAACTGCTAACTACACTAGCTGGCTTTTAAGCCGCTAGCCGCTTAGACGCATCCGTCAAAACAAGTGAGCTTGTGACGCTATGAAAACGTTGCTGTCCTCTGTTAGGTGAATGTTCATCATCGCCCCCCCCCCCCCTTTCCCATTCGTGAATCCCCATCATAAGCATTTCTAATGTTCCGACGAGTCGATTCATGCTCACTTTGAAACGTTCTTGTTCCCCATACTTTCAGCCACTGACACTGGCAGGACTCACCTGAGCAGGTACTTTCTAAAATAAAAGTCATGGATGTAACGATGTCCCTTTTATGTGGTTGTGTCACTGTCGTTAGTCATAGTGCTGTTGCTGAATGGTGACTTTACGTGTGACGTCAGACCAGACAGGAAATGCGTCGTGAAACTTTTTGCATTCTTTGTCCTGAAATGTCTTCTTGTGAGCATCGTCCGACTCCAGAGTCACTTTCAGCAAGGCAGGGAGTGGCGTCTTAAAGAGTTTTTGCTCATATGTGACTCATTTCTTCCCATGGGTTTGTATGGTAGGAGCACAGCGGGAGAGCCGTAAATGCCCGATGGGCGTTCTGGTTTCCTCACACTGTTCAAAAACGTGGCGAAGGTTCATTGAGGACCTTTGCTGGCAAAACACACCGCACACCGCACACAGTGACATGTCAAGGGTCTTGACACTGGTGGACACTCGTTCTTATTCAGATTTACACGTCATTTCTCCCATGGGAACTTAGTGATGGAAATAGAAATACAGTGAACCCGTTTATCCAAAACCACTCACGATATGTGAAAGTCTATGATATAGAGAGGCCATATAAAAGACTATTTTTACCAGGGGTGTGTCCAAAAATCGATTCTCATAATAATCGCGATTCTCATTTAGTACGATTCAGAATCGATTTTAAATGTCCCAGAATCGATTTTATTTAAATTATTTTATACTGTCTTGCCTTTGTCTGTGTGTGCCTTTATTTGGAGCGCTGTTCATGTTGTACCCGATTTGGCCACTTAGAGGCAGTGTGGTTCCACGTGATCTAATACACTGTTAAGTTGTAGCCACATTAGAGAGTAGAAGGAAAAAGTCAAAATCAAGTTATTCCAATAAAAGTTGTTTTTTTGCAGCGTGGAGCCGCTCTTTTGAGTGATAAAAGTTCCGCGAGTAACGCGCTAATTAGCATTAGCGAGTCTGACTGGTGTAGATCATTACAATTCCTTGCACATTTATAGATTGAAGCAAAAATCGTTGCCAATCAAATCATTCATAATCAAAAATCATTCTTAATCAAAAATCGATTATGAATCGAATCGCTGGCCCAAAAATCGAAATCAAATTGTGAGACATTCAAAGATTCACACCCCTAAATTTTACCCCACCAACATGCTTGAAGTAGATTTCAACTTCCAGCCCTGCAATACACCAAATCCAGGAAGTAGCGTCCAAATATTTATTTGGTTATTTTATATATATTATTTTATGAATATGGCTGCAGCTCACTGAGGAGTCTTGACCGGCTCCACATATATCCTTATGCCTGTATTCTACTGCCCCCAGGTGGCCAAGCCATGCACACCACAAGGAACAGTACAGTGTCCATTGAATTTAAGCAAAAAAAGTGGCAAAAACTGAGTGATCCTTTACATGATATTTAGTTATGTCATGATGGTTATCTTTTCATAAAGTATGACATTTTATAGTATGTTTATAAATAAAATAAAAAATAAATAAAATAAAAAATAGTAAAAAAAAATTGAGGGATGAATGGCATTTTCATTCATTTTAATGGAGAGAGATGATTTGATAAACTCGCATCTCAAGGCACCGCGGTAACTCGTGTAACTAATAAAATAGAATAGAATGCCATTTATTGTCATTATACGTCGTACATCGAGATGATAACGACTGTCAAAAAAAAAAAAATTAACTGGCGTGCAGAAGTTGGAATTAGTTTGCACTTGGGCGGTGAGTCTCTTCACATTCGTATGCAGCACGGCTTCATTTTGCGGTACATTTTGCAGCTTTGGCTGCTTTAGCTTTAGTCGGGCGACGAGGACGAGTCGAGACTTGACTTGGCCTCTCTCGTCTGCTGGAGACCCTCTTGCCCTTCACCAAAAGCACAAGGTGTTGTTTGTTGTCGAGGGGTCGACGTGAACCCGACGCGTCCTCCCCTTTTGACCGCCGCTTCTCTGCTGCCCGACATGCGCTCAACGTGTGATAGGACACTTTAAAAATAGCAAGTGGCGGGCAGAGGAAGCGCGCACAGCGTGTGGGGGGGGGGGGGTAAGCACAGAGTGGTGACCCCTGTCCCACAAGTGCACATGTGAACAACAGGAAGCACGCAACAATGGCTGTTTTTACACGAGAGGCTTCGTTCGCAATGCCTTCGATGAGGAAGTTACATCCTTTTTTTTTTCTTGTTGAGACAAGGCCTCATGACAAATGTGTTATTCACAGAAGCGTCAACAGGCAGCCCTAGAAACCGGACTTAACACTTAAAACATTTTTTGTTCAAATTATATGTCGTGTTTAGTTTGTGGAATTTGAATTACGCAACAAAATCCACCTATTTTAATCCATTTGGCACTTCCTGATGACTGAAAATAACACAGTGCCTTAAGGGCTCAGGTGATGACCTCACCTGTTTTCTGGGTTTGGTCATGTGACGTTCTCCAAAGTCGTGTTTCTTTAAATGTGCCTGGCAAGTCGTTGAAGCACGAGAAACTGAAACTCACGCTTGATAACAATCGCGGGAGTTTGCCATTTCTTGTTTATTATTATTATGATATTTGATCATTTACAACTGATCCAATAATTGTGTTGTGTAAAAAAATGGACTTTTGGCAGTGAATACAATTCGGTCCGTATGCTGCCACAGTCCTCATTCCCGGATCTTACAGATATGTTTCAATTTTTAAACGTAACCTTAAGTACACAATCGAGTGTGTGTGAAGGGTCACGTCTTCAGCCTGGAAGCCACACTGTGGAAAAAAACATTTGTATTCGTACGGACTTGGCACAACCGGCTTGCTTTTTATTCATGTGAAGCAAAACAACTTGTGTAATCAATTCCAAGAGACTTCAAATGATTCCATTTTTAGGATCAAACTCTCATTTGTGTACTACTTACTTGTGCCTTTGAGACGACTCGAAATGATGAACAATGGTTGACCACACAATTCGCTAAATGAATGTCACCTTTGTTTATTTTTTGCCAAGCGCTCTGCAACTACTTTTAAAGGCACACCATACAAAAGCATTGCTCTGTATTACCCCCTCCAAGCCAGTGGGGTGCAGCAGATTACCAAAAACTGTGCAGGGTTCTCCTCGGTCGCAAGAAACATGTCATTTTCCTTTTCTTGAGTTTTGGATTATTATTGACCCGTGGGTGACATGATTTGCGTTCATTTATCCATCCATCCATTTTCTACACTGGTTATATCCTTTTTAAGGGTGGCGGGTGAGCTCAAGACTCTTCAACACTCCCGTTGTGTTGCGTTGTCGCACTCGCACTGCTTTAGGATCAAAGAGGCAAGCCCTCAAGGCTTCCTTCATTCAATCCACTTCTGTAAACATTAGATTCATTTTACAGTTTGCTTCATTTTCACTTCATGGTCAGAGCAGGTATTAACAGTAGGGAGGGGGGGGGGTCTCTAGAAAAGACCACATAAAAATGCAACCAAGACATGACTAAGACTTTGAGGAAACCAAATCACGGTGAAGACATTGCGGAGTTATCAAGAAAACAAGAAGTCAAGACTTAAGACTTGGATGAGTTAAGGCCAAGATTTAGAAGCCAAGTCAAGACCAAGCTTGGCTTTAATCCCGAGTGCAGACCAAGACTTTAGGCATTAAAAACAAGTTCATGCTACAGCTTTGAAGACCTGAAACCTAGTCAAGACCAAAACTGTCAGGAGATAAGCTCAAGATTTTGAGGGGTTAAGATGCGACGGCGACATAGCTTCGTCTTAAAAAGTCTGCTCACCTCTTGCTAACTTATAATGCGCAATGCTTGAGACAAGCTAACAAAATTAGCGTCAATGTTTCAATATAAACCTGTAAATAATAAATATTTGAACACAAACCGAGATCACAAATACTCACAGTATTTTTTTTTTACTCTGTCTGCGATAAAGTAGTTGCATTCCTATAGATTAGTCAGGATGGTTTTGGATATCCTTTGTATCGTTTCATCAAATCTATGTATTATCTGCATGCGCGCACCACACTGCCCCTGGAGGCCAGAACCTGCGCCTCACTTAAATTTTTTTTTTTTTAAAAATAGTCCGGTAAGCGATGGTGTGATTCTCCAGTTTTATAAGTTTGAAATGTGAGTTAGGAAGTGTTATATTGGAGCGGCTTGTTTTTATGCCACAAAATCAGGTGTTTCAACAAGGGTGTGTCCACTTTTCAAATCCATTCAAATATTATTTACATACAGTTGCCATTCACATTTGCTCTCATTCTTCTGTCTCATTGCCTAATGTGGTAGTTAAGAGATTTGAGGACTTTTTAGTTTAATATTTTAGCTACTTTTCTGGCGCTGATAAAGTCATGAAATGAGTGTTGATTATATGAATTATTATTGATATGTTGTAGTTGGAGCTACTTGTCGGCGGCCGATGATTCCAGAAGTGTGACCAGAGGGCACAATGTGTGCAATCACAAACGGCGAATGTTTTGATATCGTGCCTTCTTGTTGTTATGGGCCCGCCTCCCCCCCTGCGGCCTGCGTCGCCTGCCAATTCAGTTGAATGTCAAAAGGCAGTAACATGCTCAAAGAGCCAATTGCGAAAAGAGCCGTCACACGGAGGCACTTGTCAGCGGCAGCGCCTTTTAAAAGCCGAGTGCAGAGTAGAAGAGAGATTATATCTGGGAAGCTTCTGACAAGCTTTCGACTCGAGGAAACAAACGAGGCTGTGAGAGTAAAATCGGAAAGCCTTCTCTTCTTTCCTATGGGCCACCCTTCCTTCCTTCCTTCCTTCCTTCCTTCCTTCCTTCCATCTTTCCTTCCATCTCACTCATTCTAACTTTCTTTTTCTCCACGCTTGCAAGAGAGGATACAGACAAGGACAGAAGCTTGAACACAGACACTGGTAAAGGCTTTATTCTTTCTTCTTTCTTTTTTTTTTTTTTTAAAACCTCTACCATAATTTTTTTTAAGTGTGCTACGCTAATAGCCGCACGCCATTGTGTTAATACACCCATTAAACTACTTAAATGTGTTTAATGTTGCTTTATCTTAATCTTAAGATGATTGTTCTGACTTTTTACACCAAGGACCACATAAAAAAAAAACACAACAACAACAAAACCTTGGCTATCAATTACCATCATAGTGAGCAACCATGTATTCCTAAGAACTACATTTAATGCTTTTGTAAGCTGCTGTAAACATGTACAGTTTGAAAATTAATAATGCACTTACATATAGGGGAAAATATGCCGTATATTGCAGTTCTAAAAGTAAAATATAACTGAACTTTCTAACAAATGTACTGTAAAGGATTTGAAAAAAAGTTGAAGCCTCTGTAGCATGCAATTTGAAAACATTTGTTTGATGTCAAAATATAATATGAGATGAGAGCATACTTTATTTATTATTATTTTTATTTTCAGGCATTTACATCTGCAAATGGTTCATTTGGCTATTATCCGTGTTTGTGTAAGCAAGTAGTGTCCAGCGAAGAGTAGCCAACTGTAATTTTTTTACAGTGGTCCACTTCAACCGTCGTGGCTTGTGTATCTGATGTCAAACTCAAAACAAACTGATGCAACTTATGCATGGCCACGTGCTAAGCATTTCCGATAGAAATGTCAGGGGATGTAACCGTTTCCACGGTCGATATGTTCCAAGCTACTGAGACGCCATCTGACTTCAAAGTAACCACCTCCTGAGGTTATATACGTCACAATCTTGGGTTGTATAATTCTAGGTACAGTTATATGTTCAATAGTTCGGCGCTGGTACTTGTCAAAGGTTGAAATGATGGCATCCAAAGTTTTCCCAACGAGGAGATAGCCCCTCCAGCGAACACTGCGGTTTTCAACTATGTTCAGTTCAGTACGTCGATTTTAATTCTAATTATTAATTATTAACTAAGGGTTGTTTCTAATATTTTGGTAGCGCCACCCAGCGCAGTTGTATAGCAATACAAAGTACTAAAGTGAACGCCCCTCTGACAGAGTCACTCAAACCCAACATTTTTATCAACGCAAAGACAGATGTGTTGATGCAACGCTTGTAATGTAACTCCCTCATAGGATTATGCAGCCGACCCATTGATGATGTGCCTGACCTACTGTGGTTGCAGGGTTGGACACGTTCCGTCTCTTATTAAGCTATGTCATTTGGATTTTGACTTGGTGGACAAATGGGATTGTTTTTTTCGCTCTCGGCATACGTATAAATGTTTGTATTGACACGCATGCTTTAGTGCGGCCGCTGTTTCCTGGCCGTCCCACCGGCTCTTTGCTGACTCATGATATTTGAAAGCGGTGGTGCCTGGAAGGACATTGTTTTTTTTGTTTTTTTTATGCATATCTACCATGACTGTCCTTCCAGAGCGAGCAGCGCTGCTCCTCCTTGCCTAGTGGCAGCATAGTTTACACTCGTTCTAACAATTATAAGCATAAGCATTTGAAACACCGGGTTATCGCTATGTGTGTACTGTATCCCGCTTTAGTTAATAGAGTTATATTGTTATTTTTACACTGGCGTGACCGTTAAGAATGTTGAAGTGTTACATTTAGAAAATACCCATCAAAAGGGTTGAACCTCCATACCATAATGCAGATTTTATTTTTTACACATGCCTGAATTGAAATTCATTTGAAGTGACTGCTCCATAAGAAAGATGCAAAGTTTGAAGTCATGAGATGAGTTCAAATGTCAGCGTATGCGTCTTTACTCAGCAACTACAGTCATTTCTGGACTATAACTACTTTTTTTTTTTTTTTTTTTCTTGCATTCGACCCTGTGGCTAATACAAAGGTGCGGCTTATCCATCAGATCACAAGGGAGCGCACAATAAAGGACGCGCAAGAGAGTCAGGCAGAGCAAAACAAACTAAGTGAGCCCAAATACAGGAGGAGAGACAGAACCAGAGCGAGACAATTCGCGCCCTCATTATCAAAAAGAAAGTAGCGGGTAACATAAAACACCTGCGGCTTACAGTCGGGTGCGCCTTATATGTGTAACAAACTTGCGTATTCTTCAAATTTAGGTGCGCCTTATAGTTCAGAAATTACTGTTTCCTAGTAGGAGTGTGAATTGCCTAGTACCTGGCGATTCGATTCGTATCACGATTCATAGGCCACAATTCGATTCAATACCGATTAATCCCGATACGAATCTATAAATTGATTATTGCGATTATTTTTTTTTAACTCACATTTAGAAAATACTGATCAGTAAACTTGTACATGTACACTGTAAGATTTGTATGAAAATGTATTTATCTGAAAATGCAGGCTTATAACTGAGCCGCTGCAGTCTGTTTCATGTTTGAAAAGCACTGAAATAAAACATTAAGACTTAATGTTCCATTAACATGACATTCTTCCATGCTTAATGTGTGAATCCTAACCCTAAGTAAGACGTTTTGTTGAATATTCCCATAAAAAAAAAAGATGTTTAAAAATCGATTCGGCCGCATATCGAATCGATTCGAGAATTGCGCGCTATAATATTGAGATATATTGCCGAATAAAAAATTTTTTGACACCCCTACTTCCTAGCATAGTAGGGATACTGTTGGTGGGGCGGACATAACCGCATCTGTGACAAATAAGGCAAGGCCAAATAACCACAGAGACTGGCTTAACATTACTTGCTAAGTGCCTGCAGGGCCCAGAACGGCCTCGATTCCTATCGGAACATTCAAACGTCATCGCCATGAAGCATATGACACAAAGGGCTTCTGTTGGATGACTATTAATAACTAAAGAGTCACATAGATGAGCAGATGCTCAGTATGTGCAGAAATAATGTATCTTGATTTCTGATCTCAAATCATCACATATTTTTTTGGTTGAAATGAATTCACAACGTGCTGTGTGCTGATTGTGAGGCCAGCTGATCACAAAGCAAGTATGATGTAATTAAATCCCATCCAAGAATGATGTAAGTATTATATATCATTTGGCTGCAAATATTTTCCTGGGGGGGGGGGGGTCGTATTTCTTCTCATTAGCACCAGTGGCTCCACGAGACTTACTGAGATATGAAAACCAATCTGGGCATTCGATCGGCGGCCTTGTCCATGCTCCATATCGTCCCTTTAACAAAGAACACTCACGTCGCTCGCCTTGTTGGGTTGTCAGCTGATTAAAAAAAAAAAAAAATTGTTTTAGCTTTGGGTTAGGGACACAGGCAGAAAATGCCAGATGTTCTGTCTGTCTTTGATGTGGTACTTTGCCGCGATATCTGGTTGAAAGCGGCAAACAACATTAAAGTGGGATAAGGCAGCCATCACAAATTGTCGACACACGCCTCACGGTGGAACTACAGACTGGAAAGAAACGTGGATAAAATTCCAACCGAAGCTGGCAAAAATCCACTGAAAGCCAAACAGCCGCACCGAGAACGAGAGAAGGGTGCAGAGGCTTTTGTTTTTTTCTACACGCCAGCCGAGACGGAAACATGAAAAAAAAAAAGCACTAATAGCCAATGTTCAATCGGCACTAACATTTATGTGGACATCTCTGCTTACGCCCACTTCAAACTTTGAAAATATTACAAGGATTAGCCTCTCCACGGCTCTGTTACAAGAGAATGAGGAAAATAGCACCTCACGGTTCCCCCGTGACAGATTTCCTTTTTTTTTGATACGCATGTGCCCAAGATATGAACACAATTCATCATAAATGAAGGAGGACGTACAATTCCAGCCGATGAAAAGATCTCATCTCCTTTTAGAAATAAAGTGTGGCTAATATTCTGCACATAGATAACGTCCCCCGGGGTAGATGCTTTAATGAGCAGCTATAAATTTAATATATGCCAGTGGGATGCGTACAAGTATAAGATGTCCGCCTCAACAAAATATCTCCCAGTGGTATTTTAGCTTTTTTTTTTTTTTTTTTTTTGCTTCTTGCAGTGATGGACACCAAGGCGGTCTTTGTGGCCCTGTACAGCGTGTGCGAGGAGAACGCCGCCTTCTTCTCGGGAGGGGCCGCCGGGCCGCAGAGCGACGCGGCCCGGCGGCTGGTGGAGACGATGAAGCTGATCCAGGAGCACGCCCGCAGCCTGGAACCCGTCATCTCCGGCTTTGCCGCCGTCTACCACCATTTTGACTTCGACCCGCACATACCGGCCAATGGCTATCGCTCCCTCGTCAAGGTAGACATTTATCACACGCACGCACACTACCTCAAATAAAAAGCTAGCTTTTTTTAATGTATTCAATTCAAAATTAGTTAACGGTTGAAAATCGCGCCGCCGCTTTGAGTGCTCACTACATTTTGGGTAAACTATTTTTTCTTTCACTTTTCTAGACTTTTCAAGCAAAGCGCACCCCCCACTTTAACCTCGCTACCCTACAAACGCCCTAAAAAAAAGTTTAAAGGGGAAGTCAACCTTAAATATTTCTTGACAATATATGTTATATGTGACCTCACTCATCTAAACATGACATTCTGATGAACATGATTTATTTATTTTATTATTATTTTTTTTTTTTTTTTTTTAAGATCTCAGTATTGTTCATTCGGAAATGTCATCATCATTGCTCTTTTTTATTTTTTTATTATTATTATTATTTTTTTGTGTGTGTGTGTGTGGGTGAGTGTGTATGTGCGTGTATTTGTTAGCTCACCAGAAAACCTATTAGAAAAAATCTCATACCGTTCACCTAAACCGAACACCAGGAGACCCGAGGGGACCGAAGAAAACCAAGGAAGGTGAAATCCAGCACCGACCAGACACCCCCCACCAGAACTCCTCCCCAGCCCAAGAAACATCCAGACCCCAACAAATCCAAAAAAACATAAAATCAGGGAGGCCTCAAGAGACCAAAGGAGAGACCGAGAAAAGGAAGGAAGGACAGACGAAGCCGCGTGAGATCCAGAACATGATTTATGAAGCAAAATCCAACCATTTTGATCCATCTCGGGGCAGATGACATCAACGTTGCTCAGGGCACAGGCAGCGACCAATCACAGCTCACCTCTTCCTACACTGCTGCACTGTGATTGGTTTTTACCTGACACCTGAGCAACATTGATGTCATCTTCAGTTGACAGTGCAAGTGGCAAAATGGCCGCCCCCTGAAATGGATAAAAACGGTTTGATTTTGCTGCTTAATTCACATTCCATTAACGCAATATTAACCAAAAAAAGCATATTTAGACTAGTGGGGCTGCATAGAACATATTATTGTCAACAAAAAAATTGGGTTAACTGTTACAGTCCGAGATCAGGTGTACTCAGAGTAGCAGTATGGCCGTGAGGCACTCGTTAACTTTCACTGACACTGTACCGGATGTAGGAACCCAGATTGCACGACAATGGCGTGTGGAGAGTAAAAAAAAATCGGAATGTAGAGAAGATTTTGCATTTATTCTCCCTTTCAATCAGCAAAAACTCAATATGCTAGGAGAAAAGAGCATTTTGGTTAACTTAACTCAACTTTCTTAGTTCGCATGCTGGTCAGTAACATGATGCCTACAGAGGGCAGGGTTCAAATGTCCTGTCTCAAGTAGTCCACCCTCTCTCTGACTTCACTTTATTTTGCATCTTTTGTCTTTATGCATATTTCATTTCCCAAGCTGTGAATGAGTCATCTGACTCCATTGGTAATGCTGAGTGTTTGTGAAGTATTATGAAGAGTCAAAAAAAGGAATTGCAAGATGTCAAAATGGAAATTATATTTTTGTTTTGAAAGAAAATGGCATTGTGATTTGAATATTATAGTACTTTTATTGTACCTAAAAAAATGGCCTTTGACTCATTGATGTATTTATTTTTTGCTGACTTTACTGATTTGTATTTGAGTATGGTGGCCTTGATTTTTAATGAGAAAAAAAATCCAATTCAGGGATAAAAAAAAACTATATGTAAGATCCATATCCCGAACTTTATGAGCTAGACTTCGTGGCCTGTTTCCTTCACATACACTCTCCAAAAAGATGTGAAAGACTGCCAACATCCCGGCAGAGTTGGCGCACCCACGCTCCCCCGCATACATCCTAAAAAAGTCAAAACTCTGCAACTAAACCATTTAAACGGGAGACGATTATAGCGGCATGCCAATTTTAATCTAACCAGTTTGGGGAATCCTTGTCGTCCATTCATCCGCACTGAAGAATTGCTCTGCAGCCCCTCGTTGGCAGGACACGACTTTTTGTTTCAAGGTCAGCTCATTTTGTTCCACAAATTGATTTTTGTGTTGCAAATCAGGTTAGATAAACTCCCGCAGCAGCACTACAGTACACTGTGTGTGCGTGTCGCTCTCCCGCTATACACACACGGTGTTTTATCTCCCACAGTTATTGATAAAGCACAGCGACATTCGAAAGCTGCAGCCCCGCCCGCCACAAGTGAATAAGTCGAGCCGAGCGGCACATTGAATGAATGGCGCTCTTTGTATCAATCCCTTTCATTCCCACAGTCGTCCTGACTAATATGGACATAACCCCACTGGCACAAGTGTCAAGCTCGCTCGTTTTCACGCATCACCACTTCACGAATCTTCCAATTTAATTAGTCTTTGATGTCTTTTTTTTTAAAAATAAAATTAAAGAATTTGAGACCTTAAAGCCTAAATTATTCCTCTACTTCATGCAAATTTGCAACTGAAGCGACCATATGTTTCACGCCTATTAAAACTTTATTATTAACTCTTGAAGCGATTTATTTTGATTGCCATTTTAACATTTCAAACGGTCATACAAGTGTATGCGAATATACCCATTGTACTTTACGTGCATCATCTTTCTCGCCTAAATTCAACTGGGGCAGACTGCTGCTCACTCTCCACCCAGAAAATGTTAAGGTTAAAAGTTTAGGCACCTCAAACTCAAACAGAATATGTGTAATGTACAGTATATAGAGTATGTGTCACAGTAGGCAGTAAAAGTGTTGTAATTGGTAAAAATAAATAAAAAATAAAGACGACAGTGATATTATAGTGTGGATGGCGAGTGCCATGTAAAAAAAAGCCACTGGAGGTTGTTTTTTTTTTTTTGGGGGGGGTGAAGGTGAAGTTCCATTTGGTAGTTTTGGTGCTTACATAACCAATAGGACACAATATTTTGTGGGTCTTGCAAAATACTCTGCATTCAACAAAAACATCAACAAATGCCACAGCACGCTTTTGTGCCATTTCTTGGTTTTAGTGCCAAAGAGGGCATAAAAAGAACAATGAAAGCCAAAGGCCACTTCAACCTTGAAATGCTCACACAGAGGTCAATGGTTACCGTTGAGATGATGGTTTGAGCTTTTGTTCGACTTTTGAAGCATGCTTTCATAGTTTTAAGTATAATAGAAATAAATGTGAAGTTGTTTTAACAGCAGTGTGTTTGCCTTCTATAGCCACTGTTACGTGAAATATTATCCACATTGCCGCTTCTCTTCCAGGTTGTGCGTTGCTGCCTCCTTCACATCATCCACAAGGGCCGTTACATCACCGCCAACCGCCGCGGGATCTTCTTCCGCGTGGCCCACAACGCCTGCGAGATGGAGGCCTACTGCAACGCCCTGTGCCAGCTGCGGGCGCTGCTCTACCTGGCCCAGCGCATGCTGCACGACAACAGCCACGGCGACCTCTTCTTTCACGGCGAGAGCGGCCTCAGCGAGAGCTTCGTGCGGGAATACAGCTCCATGCACAAGGGCTGCTTTTACGGCCGCTGCCTGGGATTTCAGGTGGGATCGCACTTGAATGAGGAGCAAGTGTTTCAAGTCTGTCGATTTTCCAATGTACTTAATCTTCTCTTACGTCCGAAAATGCAGACTTCACATTTTTATACAGCATTGTTTTCCAAACTTTATTGAGACAAGACACATTTTTTACATTAGGAAAACTCTCACTTAATCTTCTCTTACGTCCGAAAATGCAGACTTCACATTTTTATACAGCATTGTTTTCCAAACTTTATTGAGACAAGACACATTTTTTTACATTAGGAAAACTCTCACACAAAAAGGTGGGCGCGCAGGTTCATATTACCTCCCACCGTCAAGTGGAAGAGAACTGAATGGATTTGCCTGGTGCCTTGACTTCTGAGTTTAATTTGTTCAGTAACCACACTTGTAACTCAAATCACCCATTTCAGACCAACTAACCTCATCGAAATGAATCCATTACTACCCCACAAAAACGCCACAATACAGTTACAGACCACCTTTGCAATAATGAAATCTGCGATATATATAAATATCTTATTTAAATACTCCCTCAGCATGTTTTTCTAGCATGGCGTTTGGTTTTGTTTTTTTAACGGTCTTCAAACACATTTAAAAAATAATACACATACAAACACATATAACATGTTGAGAGAGAGCAAAAGCAATGGACAACACAAAAATATTATTCAAACAATTTGTAGGCATAAAAAGCGGGATTACAGAGGATGACTTCAAATCATTTGTTTCAAGTTTTCACCATCTCAAACTAAATAGCGTGCTGCCATTTAGTGGTTAACAGTAGAATTACACCCAAAACTACACATCGGTTGGGAATGACTTTCTCCTGAATCTCTGCCTCTTTTACACTGTTCCCGCAAAATTTGCATTTACACAACCACATTTGTATTACGTACTAATTTAGTATTTAAATAAGAATATGAAGTATTTAAAAATAGCACAAAAAGTGTCCGTAAGGTGAACATGTGTAAATACAGTAACCCCTTGATTTTGCGGGAGTTAAGTTAGTCCACCGCCACAATACTGTTTTTATTATTTGTATATATATATATATTTTTTTATTTCATGCATACTGCACTTAAGATACACAACATACATGTGAGGTGCATTTATTATTTTTGCCCCCGTCATCATCCCTGCCCTCACAATTCTACACCGAGGTATTCGCGACGTAACATAAACTTGTGAACATTACACTTTGAGGTCCTGATTTTCTGCTCGGGCCCCACCAGTTCACCCCAGCCATCCGGCCGTCCCTGCAGACCATCGCCATCGGCCTCGTGGCCTTCGGAGACAACTACAGGCGCCATCAGTCTGGAATAGGTCAGCATGGTCTTCATTGTCATTCAAGGGGTCGCTCTCATCTCACCTCGCCGCCTCCATAACTGTTCCTTGACCCCCCCCCCCCCCCCCACCCACCTCCCGCAAACGCCCCGCTCTCATCTTTTGATGCTATGTATGTGTTGCATGCTTTTTTTCATCCTTTTGGAATCTCAGGCGATATAGCCTGCAGTCTTTTTCATATTTTAGAATGTTTTTCAATCTTGTAAACACCAGAAGAGCCTTCGATAATTATTGACGTGTGGAAAGCAACGCCGGCAACACTTTGTACAGGCTAACTTTTAAATTCAAACCCCTTAGAAATGTTGTGCAGAAATGTTGTGTCTGCCAATCATTTTCATCACAGACCTAAAATGCCAAGCAGAGGAATGATTTGAGGGTCTGCTTATGGATACGTCAGCATATCATAGAGCAGCGGCACCAGAATATGACATCACATAGGGAAGGAATTCACCGTCACGGAACAGCATGCTTTTTATTTTCATCTTTTATATTTTTGGCCTGGCTTGACATGTTTTAAATTATGACTTTACTACTGTTGACGTAGGTTAGTGAGAGACTATAGTGCAACTGGTTTACACATTTGGGTTACATCTCTGATGTAGGATTGGAGCTGGGTCATACTTGTATTTCGTAAATTGTTCTGAGCTGTGCAGCATGGAGCCCTAGTAGTTAGCATTTCTCCCAAAGAAAAAGAAAAACACACTTGGCGACGGTGTGAACTCCAAATTGTGTGCGATTTTTGGGGGTGTTTGAAAGTTTCACTGTAATTAAACTCACTTTTTTTTTTTTTTGCTCTCTGCTGTACCAC
This sequence comes from Leptonotus elevatus, assembly GCF_054856555.1. NCBI lineage: Eukaryota > Metazoa > Chordata > Actinopteri > Syngnathiformes > Syngnathidae > Leptonotus > Leptonotus elevatus. The sequence goes on from NC_141244.1 coordinate 25,834,382, forward strand.
AGTGGAGGCAGGAGGTATTGCACCATACGGTGAGTGCACCTGCTAATCAAGTCCCAATGGATATTCAAAAATTATTAATAACTTTAGCCTTAAAGCTTTTATACTCGTTAATAGAATAGGCTGCTTACAACCCATCCTGTATAGTTTCTGTATAGATTTTTTTTTCCGTTCTTAGTTTTGGCCGTTCATCATCACGGACAACCGGAGGCAAAACCACTCGAGGCAAGGCTGCATCTACGTAAGCGCCATATACGCAGAAAAAGCTTTGGCCTCAGAGTTGCATGAGCGGAGTAGACATAAAACATTTAGATATTGACAAGTATGTAGTGCTGTGAATCAGTAAAGCATTATTTGTTGTTCAAGGTTTTGGACAGATCTGAAAGGCTTTGAGATCTATTATCCCAAACTAAATGATTTTCATTCACTACGACACTCGTCTACTTGATGTCCTCTTCCTTTATGTGTCCTCGTTGATTAGTTTTTCTCCCCCATTGTCCGCCGCCGCGCAAATGATAATTGAATTCCGGCATCAACCATCCTTTGCCCTCAGGTGTAGCGGCCAGCTCCCTCTTTACGTCGGGCAAGTACGCCATCGACCCCGAGTTGAGAGGGGCCGAATTTGAGCGCATCACTCAGAACCTCGACGTCCATTTCTGGAAGACCTTCTGGAACGTCACGGAGACCGAAGTGCTGTCGGTGAGCGGCGGGCGTTGATCGTTGTTGCCACTTTGCCAGCTTGCTTTGTCACTATTTAACAGTTTATCTTGAACTGAACGGTTGTAGTTGTTGATGTAGGTTTATGTGCACCTTTTGTTATGCGTTGGAACGACATGTAATTGTTCTGCCTGTTATTATAGGTCACTAGCATAGATAGATGAACAAAAGATAAGATTATTTGTCTTGACATTTTCTGACTGAAGTTGGGTCATTTCCCGCGGCACACTTAATGATCTCTCACAGCACACTAATGCGGTTTGGTTGGGAATCGCTGTCCGAATAGACTCCCAATCATCCACTCAAGTCAAATAAACACCTCCCTCAAATAGACACCCATAAGGGAAAAAAAGAATAGTAACGGTATTTATCCTGGTTCACTGACGCTTTTGCTTGCGCATTATAGTAACTCCTGATCCTATTTGAACACTTGCTAACCAAAACAGCAGCATCTACTAAAGCGCGGAGACTGTCTCTAAAATGAATTTTAGGTGTGGAGTCTGAAAGTTATGAGTTCCCTGCACAGCACTGAAGATAAACTTGTGTTACGTGAAGACGATGGTTAGCATTCCAGTCGACTTCACGTATGCAGTGTGATACTCTGCTGTGTATGTGGTTGACGCGCTACTTCAGTCTCCTCGCGATGCATTCGAGCTGACTTGATTTTTGTAGTTTTTATTTTGAAGTAAGCTCGCAATAATGAGTAGAAGAGCACTGTCAAACATTGGAAAGGCAGAAGTTTTCATCTACCCATGTTTTGGCCGCTTTGCTGTTATGACGACCTCAGCATTAGCGTAGCTAGTAATAGCTCTTGTGTAAAATTGGGTTCCAACTTGCATACAAATTAGCCTTATATCGCCGCAGTAGGAATGGAACTTAGGTGTAAAGCAAGGACCCCCGTACACTGGAAAAAGAAAGTCCCGAATTTACTTAATTGTATGGACATCACTTTCACATGAGTAAAATGTTTTAAACTGACTTAAATTTACAGGGAGGAAAAGTCAGTTTATCACAATTTAATCGTATACAATTGATGCACAAATTCAGCCAATTCGAAGGACTGTTTCGTCAGTTGACAATACTTTCCTTTGCTGGTCGATGTACCCCACTATCATTATGCATGTGCGCCGACAGTAATAATAGAGGAGAATTCAATTCATTCTGCGGCATTCATGATTTATTCATACGGTTTCTCTTTCCCTCCAGTGAACTCGCCGTCGAACCCACAATCCCCGTTTCTCCGTTTGTTCTCATTCGCCTCTCCTCCCTCCGCCCTCAGAGTCTGGCCAGTATGACGTCCGTGCCGGTCAAGGTGAACCGAGCGCTCTCCGTGCCTCCCGTGCCCTTCGACCTCCCGCTGGCAGCCAATCACAGAGCCTCGGTGACCATACCGCCGCCGTCGGCGCACATCGGCACCGCTCCGGTTCAGATGAGGCTCATCTCGTACGACCTGCGGGAAGGACAGGTAGCCGTCATTGTGTTCGCTGAGAGACGAGACTACGTGATAATTATTTGACTTCACGAAGGCTGCTTTTGCACTGCACGGTTAAAGTGACACATTTTCAATTTGTTTGCTCTCAAGTGGCCCATTCGGGATGTGCGTCATGGCAGTGGACTTAGGAGGGGGAAAAAAATGCACAGAATCTGTTGTCTTGAGATTGAAATCAGGACTTTTCCAAATGTGGATACAATCCAATATATATCAGACGTCCGCTGCATCTTATGCGCAGATGGGATGTACCCTACGAGCTTGACACCAATTATGTTGATGAAGCCTGCAGGAATCCGGCCCTTAAGGACCGAGTTTGGACACCACTGTCTTAAATCAAGGTACACACAGTAGAGTAAATTCCTCTATTGTGATTTGGGGTTTACGGTCCTGCTATTTTAAATATTTTTCGCACTGTAAATAACTATATTGGCCTAACAGTCTATCTGTTTTGGGTGTAATGTCTCTAGCAACCACTAGATGGCGGTACACTATCTAGTTTGAGCCATTGTCCATTTGTAAAAAGAACAAAAACAGCAAGTATTTCAGCACAGCTGTTTAAAATTATTGCATGCTGTCCTCTTCCATCCTGCTTTTTACGCCTACAGAAAGCGATGGCTGTAGGTTCATATACATCTTAGGACAGGACTATTGATTTATATTGTGAGACTTCTGTAGAAGGTGGCATTCGTTTACTATTAACACATAGAGGGATCGATACACTCTTTGTAGCCTACAATATTTTTGTGTTAGCCATTGGTCTTCATGTGTTTGAATGCGAAAAAAAATGAAGTGGCATGAATGCTTTACAAACTTTGAATTTGTATGCGTTGTATTTCTGTATCACAAATTTAACTTATTGCATGGGTTGTCTGATGTGTTACATAACCAATGGGAGGGAGGGATTGAATTAAGTCAGAATTGGACACTTGGTCCTGCTGTGTAAATCCTGTCTTAATAGTTGTCTGTCCTAGTTTAACACATTTTTTTCCACTGGGTCTTCTCAGCAAAGCTTGCATATTCAAGCGATGAAAATTCAGAAAGCATTTTTTGAGAGTTGGAATTTTGTTGACAGCTTCTCCCAGTCGTCTCCGCACATAATCCTCGTCCCTTTCGTCGCCGTCACTGCCACTTTTTCAGCTCTTTATCACACTCGCTCTCTCTCTCTCTCTCTCTCTCTCTCGCTCTCTCCTTCAGCTCGCTCATCCTCCTTGTTTGGAGGCTGGCACGTAACCAGACAAGCAATTCAGCAAACGCCTCAAAGTCATTGATCTCGCTAAAAACAAAAAAAAACTGTGCGGCGCTTTACGGTGTCACGAAATTACAAGACTGCGTCAGCTGGGGAAAAAAGGGGCCTCTTGGCAACATCTCATCAACCTGGCTTGTTTGTGCTGCACAATGAGTGCGTGTTGGTGCAGGTGCACAGCAGCTAATCCCGCTCTCTGCGGGGCCCTAACATCGGCAGTAAAACAAGCCGTGTTTACAACTTGTCCTAATGCGCTGCTTTAAACTAAAGTCTTGAAAGCATTGTTCAACACTTGTGTTGTCTCGCTCCAGGACAGCGAGACCCTG